>NW_027188114.1:0-44368 GCF_041381155.1 Argopecten irradians
TAAAGGGACAAGCCACACTGGGGTGCTCCATAACTATCCGTCACGTCCATTATAGCTGGATAGAACCTTGTCGGTCCTAGCAACCAGGGCATACAATACAATTACAATCGTTCTAACTGTAGGTGGACATCTGAGAGTTAGAGTGAGACAAACAATTAGAGACGAGGGCACCAGTAAAAACAGCCTAATGTGACAGGTCTATATGCTCCTAGGTACTTACCTTTGAATTTAAGGCAGATCAAACCTTACACGGGGTCACCTTTGTGTGGAAAGTACGTTCTCTAACCTCTATTGTCCTCAATATATTACCAACAGGAACTTTACACATATGACGGCATTCACTTGGCCAAAGCCCGATATGCATTTTAAATATTAAAAGCTAGTTAAGATAATAATTTTCCGAATTCTTTTCATGGAAAAACCACTAATTACTTTACGAGAGAAGATCAATGGACAATTACGCACATCAGATCCTGAATCTTAAACTGAGCATGATTTGTAGTATATTGAAGATGGAATCTTGTAAATATAGACATTGATAAATATTCTTGTTAAGTAACCTTAATAAGTTATCGCATTTCTGATGTATCCGGCATTAGGTTATCCCCAGCTTGGATTCACTTTAACAAGACAAAAAAAATGCTTGTGAACCTAGACAATGCCACCGAACTACTTTCAAGTAACAATTTCGTTACATTAAAGGTAAGGTAATAAATACATATCCTTATGCTTTGCAAGAAATTAAAACGAAACTCTTTACTTTAAAGCGCCCGTATTATTGACAGAAAATATTAATACGATACAAATCTACAACAATATAATATAAGTTAATGTCTTTGTACATGTCTAGACTTGACTGCGACTGTGCCACCATTAATTGATTTTACGCTATCGTGATTAATCTTAGTTATTTCGACATAATACAGTATGTGCCCCACCTGTGTCAAACTAACTGGTTTACGTTTATCTGTAACCCGCATATTTCGTTTATACCAATAACACATATTAACAACGTAATTGAGTATCTCGATTGAAATGAGATCAAAGACCGGTCCTTAAGATTCGCAAGGTTGTCGACATAATCTTTGTTTTCATTCCAAGTCACAGGTAGTGTTTCGGAGTCGCTTATTCTTCGACTTCTATAACATCAGCTCAGTATTTATCATATGTCTCTCTCCCGTAATTAATATGGGCTTAGGCCAATTTCCTTCTACTACAATATCGAAACTATGTATCCCGTCTCGTCAAACTATACTACTTACTCATAGCGCTACAGGGCTATATTTATAACAAATACTGCTAGGCTCACATGTGCGATTTCAGAAAGTCTTTCAAACTCTTAAAATATTTGCATCTTTTTTTTTTCCCTGAGATACACAGTTCATTCATCATGTCACGACTATAACATCGATTTGGTTCCTTCCTGAACACGTGTTTAAGAAGCTTTCCATTTGATTAATATAGCAGTTTAGCACTGTGTTTTTAAACTGGAGTATAAGGAATGTTGACTTTACTAACATATTCAACACTGCTAAAGGTCTATAAATACCCATAAATAGGTCTGGCTCAGACTTTCGTATATAGAAACAGTCTGTATACAGTACATAGTCAACTAGTGATTGACAGGTGGATATCTTAAGGTTAAAAATCCTATACCAATTCACCCGCAGAACACAATATCGTTCAAAACTGTGAAAAACACGAACCACGAATAATTTATAATCGGGATTTTTCTCTCAAACTTCCCGTAGGAAATGCACCGCATAGAGCTACCTCGTACTTATATTTAGTGATTATTATGCGTTATATACAATGTGTCACTCTCTAATATGCAACACATCTTCACTAGCTGTTTCTCCACTCAATATATAGAAACACTTATTCGTTGCCGGACATGATTTATTTTTTTCTATTCTAACCACTTGGAAATACACAACTGCCCCATACCCATTTTACAATTACAATAACAATTGATATGCTGTGTTATTGTTTCATTGCTTTGTTGGTTCGATATTACTTAGTTATCATACCTGTGGTTTTCACTTTGTAGTTTTTTATTTTAGCAATATCACAATTTTTTTTTTTTTTATTTTATTTTTTTTTTTTTTTTTTTATTTTTTTTTTTTTTTTTTTTTATTTTTTTTTTTTTTTTTTTTTTTTTTTTTTTTTTTTTTTTTCTTTTTTTTTTTTTTTTTTTTTTTTTTTTTTTTTTTTTTTTTTTTTAGGATGGGGGGGGGGGGGTGTTTCTGGGTGGAGGGGGGGGTTGACCTAGGGGGGGTTGGGATTTTTTGCGGGTTTGGGGGGGTTGTATCATGGGGGATGTGGGGGACCATCACCTCAGATTGCAATATTTAAATTAATTGCAATGATTATCAACGGTGGGCACTAACAAGACATCTCATGCCTTTTTGTGATTTACATAAAGTGGAGGGTCGACCATGTGGGGCTAGGGTCCTATAGTGTAAATACTGGGTTAGTGAAACTTTTTTTACATAAGACCTATATATGTTTTATCTATAACAAAATAAAAAATTCCTAAGCGTGATAATGTGGGGAGGGTATCAGGGGTTTTAGGAATCCGGTGATGACCCGCGGCTGATTGTGGGACATCTGAAGTAGTTGCAATCAGTTACATTTGGGGGTTTATGTACCAGTTACATGACTCAAATGTTTTTGTTTAGTGTTTTTGGTTCTTTATTTTTGCTAAATACCCATACCGGAGACGCTTTGTCAAGAGTTACCATATTCAAGGAAACGGAGGTCTTTTTCTTGGTACGATTTGACCCAAAATATTGGGTTCCAAGTATAATTTTTATCGTTCAGATTGGACAGATGGCAGACAATGGGACCTATGGTATAGTGACTGTGATCTATTTATATTGGAGTGTGGTGAGACAACTTATGTCAAAATTTTCTATACATTCAAGGAATTACAATAGCATTTAGAGAAGAAACCTAAGGTGATTGTGTACGAGGTATATGCACAAAAGAGAACTTTCTTCTTACTGCACATATGTTATCCAAGTAGATCGAATCTAGCATTAGGAGATGAATTGTCAACGTCATGTGAGAAGTTATGGACGGAGATGAAAATTTATTCATAGGTATTATGGGGTATTAGATACTTACGGATAGATGTTTAATTAGAAGCACGGAATAAATTAATAAGAAGATCAAAAACATTTTCATCTCAGTCGGGATCATAGAATAAGTAATGTTACTTAAAATATTAAATTAATAGTTGCATTAATACGAAAACCCAGTCCAATATTATTGTTACAAAAAATTTAATAACCTAAACATTTGTGTCCAAATAGAGTAATACAAGATAATAGATCCTCGTGGAGCGAACCTACTTATTATAATTTATCGAGTTGCTGGGATACTATTCTATGAATCCCAGCTGGATCATCAAATCAAAAAAATAATAAATAATTTGATTTTGTTCATAAGTTGGTATGAAGTGTACCTGATAAGACATCATTAAGATGTCAATATATGGTTGTCCTCAAATATTCTAACTAAAAAAGGCCAAATAATTAGTCATAATATTGACATTGTTTCACAACCGAAGTAGACCAAAATTAGAGTTCAATAAAAATAAGGACCACAATAGAACACTAAAAACATATACATGAGGACCAAATAACCAAATATATGTAGTGATTTTTACGCAGGAAGTGAAAAAATAGGATTTTAAGCTCAAAAATGGTAATTTTTTAGTAAATTTTTCATATTTTGCTTGACGCAACAAAAACGTTTTCCAACCGCAAACTATTATTTCTAATTAGTTTTTTGTCCACTTATAAATCAGTTTAAACAAAAACAAGAAAAAAAACAATGTTAACATTGTATAAGTTCCGGTTATGACGTCATCAAGATGGCCGCCATCACGAATTTCACTAAAAATGAAAAATATTCATAACATTGACATTTTTCAACTGAAGTAGACAAATGAGGTATCAAAATGACCACAATAGAACAACAAGTACATATCAGGACCAAAACATCCAATATATGTAGCAATTTGTACGTAGGAAATGAAAAAATAAGATTTTAAACTCAAAAATGGTAATTTTTCAGCAAATTTTTCATATTTGTCTTCATGCAGCAAAAATGTTTCCCAACAACAAATCATTATTCGTAATCAGTTATTTGATCTCTTATCAATCAATAAATCAATGAAAACACCAACAAAAATTAAAATATATAGAAATGCAAAAGATAATTATTGTTATACCCTCATTAGGTTTACAAAACATCACCAGGTGCGTATAATGGGCATATGCTATTTTTCGAACTCGAAACCGCTGACGCTGACCAGCGTCTCAAAAATAATTATTACAGCACAACACCTACTGATAGAGTAACAAATGTAACCTAAGCCTGTGTTTCTGTTTATATCATGTCCAGAACGTTTGTGTCTTTGAAAATGAGAACATTCATTATTTATTTCCTATGCATAGCATAGGCAAAATGTTAGATGGTTACTACAGTGTCACATATTTCTTTCACTGGTTCTTAATGATAACCATTATCATTGTACGTGCTTTCTCGCCTCACTGCTCCATCCACTGAAGAGACTCGGCATGTCTGGTAGCTGGTAGTCCAAATTATCAGAATAATCGAGATATCAGTATCAAATTCGTCGAAAGCCATAGCGTTGTCTTCAATGTCGATGAGCTGATGTGACAGTACATTACCAGTGTTGTTCTAGCCTGTCATCTTTCATAACCCATCCTTGGCCAGAGTTCATATCAGGAACAATAGGTTCAGAGATGTGGGATCTCCCTCAGATTCTAACATATCGTATATACTGTTCCAGACTTCTTCGGCATAATGGAGACTACACCAGATCCACATTATTCGAATGGTGGAATTGGTTCTCCTTAGCACATAGCTCCATAATTTGTTTGAAGTACCATTCATTAATCTAGTGGACCCTCGTGCGCCCATAAATGGCACAGGTGATATCATCGAGGTCATTAATGAGGCCATTAATGTTAAATGTTTTTCATTGGTCTGACTTTTCCCACTCCCTTGAAGGTGCTGGTTGTGTCACATCTGGTGTATGCGTAAAGAGACCATTGAAGACTCTCCAGAAATAAAATTTTCTACAGTGCTTTTCAGACTTGGCAAATAGTGGAACTTCACTGCAGACCTCATTTATGACCTCAAAGAATCCACCTGTGCCATCTATGGTCACTGAAGGTTCACAAGAATGAGGAATTGTGCTTCATACGAAATAAGGAGAACCAGCTCAAACCTTCGCAGAATGTGGATCTGATAGTCTGGAACATTATATACGATATTTGAATCACTAGGTTGGAAACAGGAAGAGCTCCTACATCCCTGACACTGATGTTTCTTATGTTAACTCTGGCCATGGACGGTTGACAAGCTACAACCACGATGGCAACCCGGTAATGTAATGTCACATCAGCTCATCAGCTCATCGCTATCGAAGACAACGAACTAGTGAAAGAAATATGTGACAGCTGTTAAGTAACCATCATGACATTTCCTGACGTTGGTTTACTCACTGGAAATAACACTGGATGTGCTCATTCTAATAGGCACAAAACGTTTCGGAAAGTGTCATGGTATTTGCGGTATGACAGAATTACCTCAGTTTTTTAATTTGATACCATATAGCTATTAGTTGGCATTTTGCTGTAATAATTCAGTTTGAGACGCTACTAGTGTACAACATTTCGAACATGAAAGTGAATTATTTTGAAGTCCCACTTAGATATTCAGCCAACCTAAAATTCATTGTTAAGATTTATATTTTCAATAGCCACTATTATATTCAGGAAATTCTAAGACACCAGGAAACTGTAGTCTCGGCGGTTTGGGAAAAATCCACTATCATATGACCTGTATACGCAAACGGTGATGCTTTGTAAACCAAATGGTGGTATAACAATAATTCTCTTTTGCATTTCTATATATTTTGTTGTTATTTTTACTGATTGACAAGAGATCAAATAACTGATTACGATCAATAATAATTGTTGGGAAACATTTTTGCTGCATGAAGACAAATATGAAAAATTTGCTGTAAAAATTACCATTTTTGGGCTTAAAATCTTATTTTTTCATTTCTACGTACAAATCGCTTACAGATATTGGATGATGATTTGGTCCTGATATGTATTTGTTGTTCTATTGTGGTCATTTTGATACCTCATTTGTCTACTTCAGTTGAAAAATGTCAATGTTATGAATATTTTTCATTTTTTAGTGAAATTCGTGATGGCGGCCATCTTGATGACGTCATAACCGGAACTTATACAATGTTAACATTGGTTTTTTTTCTTGTTTTTGTTTAAACTGATTTATAAGTGGACAAAAAACTAATTAGAAATAATAGTTTGCGGTTGGAAAACGTTTTTGCTGCGTCAAGCAAAATATGAAAAATTTACTAAAAAAATTACCATTTTTGAGCTTAAAATCCTATTTTTTCACTTCCTGCGTAAAAATTTCACTACATATATTTGGTTATTTGGTCCTGATATGTTTTTCTAGTGTGGTTCGTGCTTTATTGTGGTCATTTTGATACCTCATTTGTCTACTTCGGTTGAAAAATGTCAATGTAATGACTATTTTTCATTTTTTAGTGAAATTTGAGATGGCGGCCATCTTGATGACGTCATAACCGGAAGTTCATCCCAACTTATGCAATGTTAACATTTTGATTTGTGATCAGTGGGTCATAAGGGGTAAGAAAAATATTGGTTCGGAGGTTTGGGGGGGGGGTGCATGTGGGACCCTCCTAGCCCATGGCCTACGTAGACACGAGAAATACCTCTTTTTTTGGTATACATATACAATGTATTGCCCTGCACTCTGTAGGAAGACATGAGTTGCGGCCGATTTGTTTGGGCGATGTCATTTTTCCCGAGTCGCGCAGTAAACCTTGTTAAATGCTTGTAGTTAATAACTTTCAGTTTAAAGAAGCTGCCTAGCCTGCATACAGGCAACATCTGAAAATCAACAATAGTGGAAGTAATCATGTTCCTATCATCAATCATATGCCTTGAAGTGGTATATTTTTCAGATAACACTTACCTAGTGTAGGAGTTAAGGCTGGTTTTCATAATGCATGGGACTCTTATTTTTGTTTAATATACAGATAGTTTTCGTAAGTCTAAACGGATGGACTATGTGTCGATTAGCGTGACAATGCATACCCTTGTACTAGCCCATGGCCTATCGTGCTCGAGTTGCCTTTAATTTGACTACAGATGTATGGATTTTAACACTGAAGTACTATTCTAGGTAGGGCTTTCTTAATTGGTTACCCAATGATACACACTTTATGTTCACTCTAAAATTACTCCTCCAGATAATAAAAAAATTCAAGATTTCTCGGGGGTCATCTTTCAAACGATTGATTTAAACTTACACAAGAATGATAGTTGCCTTCGATGGTACCGTTAGTACCAACCAAATAATTATGTTAACGTGATTTAAACATATTGTGGAGGTGGGTCAAACACTTTGGAAAACACACTGAGAGGTTACTAATTGACTTTTTGTCACACTTTCGATTCGTTTATATCGGTTATTCTCACAACCAGTTGTATTGGCTTGGTTCGTGATTGTCACCCTGGTTGATCTAAACGATGCATCCTCAGGACAAATAATTCCTTGAATTTCCATGACTTGTAGTAACGTCCCTCGAGTTATACATGGTATTATAGTGTTTTAATAGGGGTTACGGACGTTGATCACTCTGTCAGCATGATCTTGAGACTGTGCGATATACCTCGTTCTTATGTGTCAAACATTGTTAGATTTAATTAATTCACGTGTCTCTGTAGTGGATACATTTCTAAAGCCAAGAGTTAATAATTATTTCCTGACAAATCAATAGTAGTTTGAACCTATGTGGTTGCAGCATTTTCTGCTGGCCTATGTATGTTTGTGGTTGCGCCGAAACATGAGAAAACTATTTGGTGAAAAGTTTTTGTGGTATCGTGTTTTGTATTACTCCTATGCCTAATTTGAAACCAATTTGAATTGGGCACTATGATTTACTTATGGGGGGTGACGATTCAGCTGGATTGACATGATTTACCATGGATTACGCTGTGCATTTAATTGTAAGTTATCATTTGCAATCAGTGGAGGGCAATACAGCTTGCTGAAATAAATAATTTGTTTGGCTTACAGATGTGGTTGGAAATCCTTTCTACGTACAATATCTCAGTGATTATATTGAAAATACAAATACTTCTGAATGACATTTGTCCATCATTTCTTTGTTCATATTAAACGATAAAAAATTTTAGTATTTGAAAAACTAATGTATGTGCAATAATTTTAAAAAGTAGGAACCAATGTTTTTTTCCAGTGTGACGATGCCCTTCAACTTATGCAATTAACATTGTTTGGATTTGGAGTAAATGTAAACTCATGAACACACAAAAACGTTCGGAAAATATCACATACGGTTTTGATCTGTCAAATGTAATCCACTATTTTGCAACCCTCCTATCCACGGTAAGTTGTATCATTTGCATGTACTTTTAAAAATTTTCCACACCTAATGATTCATTACTAGGTCCATGGGTTTATCTTAGCCTACTGTTTTACATTTACAAAAATTATGTTAGACGTCCGTTTTACTTGTGACTATTTTGAACTGTTTTTTTTAGATCATCTATTTGACAGTCTACAACTGGAATCCCGTTGTTTTTTACACAGTTTGGATCCATGTGGCACGTTCAAAAAATGGTCTTAGTATGGAGTTGGTCATTAGCCATGGCCTAATGTTTTAAATATTTATGGGTAATTGACTTCACCACTGTAGGGATGGGTGGATTTGTCAAAACCAATGTGACAACGCTGGTCTAGTATGTAACGACATGCCACAATACATGTCATTTTGTATTTCGCCGTTCAAAGGTTTGTGAATAATGCAGTGGACACTTCTTAGAAGCAAGTTTCGTTAAATTGCATCAAAAGCAAACTTTGGTTTGGAACCTATTTCTTGAACCAATTGTCCTATATACGGAGTTATTTGTAAAGCTTTCACATATTTAGCGTCCATCTCTGTTAACTTATTTGATTTTTATGTTTTTGTGTCAAAAATTTACAAATTGATATGTAAATGAATCTTGGAATGGCAGATATTGCTGTGCATTGGCTCCTGACCCCTGTCAACAATCAATACTTTGTGGTTTATAACTTCAAATGTATATCAAATTATTTTTACTCACAGACGATTTCCAATTTAAGGGCTATCCAGTGACCGATTTTTGTATTTCAGGCCGTTTGAATTACATCAACGCTTGCATCATCTTTATCTCATTGCTGTAAAGTGTATAATGTCCATAGATACAGAAATACGTTTTTTCTTCAGACGATTGATTCAAATCAGTATTTACAGCTGCCCGAAAAGTCCATGCTTTTGGTAATAACTTGTTTCATCACTATCTTTGTGTGTCTGGCATGTTTTTATTCATCATGGCGTTTCATGGACCGGGCGCTATCATTTCATGTATACCTTCGTGTTAAAAATAAAGACCACCTACAAAATTAGAAATGTTCATCAATTTTTTTCTTCGTTCAATTTTAAATTCAAAGATGAATCTGAATACAAGTCAATTTATTAAACAGTTCATCATGCAAAATATTCAATATTAGAACCGGAATTATCTTTCAAACTATAGCTTATTTTCCAACAAACCAAAAAAAAACTATCTGTCCAGACCTGAAAAATGGGCTTCTTCTATTACGCCAAACCAGACCTGCCCCCTGATTTTAAATACTAACATGTTCTTTGGAAAGCTTCCACAATAAACTTAAAACTATATATTGTGATAGAAACAAAACAAAAAGAGCGACAGATTAATTTTATTCTACTTGACATGGAAAAGCATTATTTTATTTAAACAGGTGTTAGATATCCAACTATGGATAAACCTCAACATGTCGATTCAAAGATATATCATACAGATAATATTCAGTTTTAGAGTATCCCGATAATTTTGTAAACATGTAAATGAAAACCAAAAACACAGTGAGGTCATCTAATGTAAATGTTCCACCATACACAGTTACCATGGGGTGCTTCAGTATGTGAACTACAGTCTGGGCATTTTTGATCTATGTAAAAATATCCCATGTGTTTAAGTTGTTTTTTGTGTTCACATGTGTTCAAATTTCATGCCCAGATTCAAATTCATTGTGTTAAACATAATTTATAAAGTACACTCATTAAATACAACCAAAGGACTCTGATGACATATTCATGTAAGCGATTTAGTGAACACCAGAGTTCATAAAGTCAATGAATAAAATGAAGACAGACAGGTTAATTAGAGCGCTTATAACACGGGCTATTTGATTTGTGCATTATACAACATCAGAGTGAAGCAGCAACATCTCAACCACAACACCTGGAATCAATAGTTGTTCACTTGTATAAATCAGTGTGAAAATCAATGAGGCAAAAAACTCAATTTCATCTGCCAACAACCAAATTGAAACCCCAATTCAAAGTATCAAGCAACCAAAAATTTTGAAAAACTAACCTACTTTCTTTAAAAAAATTCAAATAAAATTAAAAGACGTGAAAAGATTTAGTAATCATTAACCTTCATGCTGACAACAGCAGAAGACAAAGCCAAACTATTAACTAGATCAAATGGTGATAATATTTTGTCACAATCATAGAAGACCATTACCAAATGTACCATCTGTAGCACCATATCCACCAATTACATATGTAGAAAGGAATAATCGGATTCAACCAACTTCTAATGAAAACACCCATCCTGTAATCGTTAACACTAACAGAATATCCATTGACCCAAACTTTAGAGTCCCTCCACAAACACTGAATTAACCTTTGACAATTACACTACCCAATGGGAAGAAATGACAATTATAACATCTTCATAATATGGCACAAATAGTGATGACACAGACACTCAAAAGCAATGATCTTTATACATATTCAAATAAAATATTACATTCACAGATTAAAAATATCAGGCCTTGCAAATAATCCAATACAAAAGATCAACCATGTTAGATGCATTTTGGAAATACATTTTGTATAAGATTTCTGCCAGGTCAGGTAGTACTTGTTGCTAAATTGTTGAAATATATATATATTATGACTGGGTATCAAGCTTTTTAAACTGTCTGATTAAATTGCATCTTCAAATGGGATGCGAAAGTAAAATACTGACAACCGAAATTAAGGAATTTGCCTGGCCACATGGAAAACACTATATATTAACTCAAAAACAATCATTTTTTGGTTCTCACACCCAATGGATTTTTAATCATACTACACTAATTACTAGTGGGGTACATAAAATAATCCTTAATTTTTACCAATTTTATTTGTTTGTGGACCTTGTAATAACGTGCAGACAAAAATGACGTTAGGGCATTAATGATTTTTAATTGTTGTGGACCTGTGATACGTGCAGACACAAACTTAGGGCATTAATGATTTTAATTGTTGACAATGGACCTGTGATACGTGCAGACAAAACTTAGCTGGCATGAATGAATTTTTAATTGTTGTGGACCTGTGATACTGCAGACACAACTTAGGGCATTAATGATTTTTAATTGTTGTGGACCTGTGATACGTGCAGACAACAATTTAATGGCATAAATGATTTCAAATTGTTGTGGACCTGTGATACGTGCAGAACACAATTTAAGGCATAAATTATGATTTTAATTGTTTGTGGACCTGTGATACTTCAGACGCAATTTTAAGGCATAAATGATTTTAATTGTTGTGGACCTGTGATACGTGCAGACACAACTTAGAGCTCAATTAATGCTTTGTTTGTCATGCAGTTCTTAGTTAATTATGATAATTACTTTTTATCTAAACTTACCATATGTAAATATTAAATAAGGTTCCTCGTTTGAGAACTCTGTAGTTAAGTAATATTTTTTTAAAGATTAAATGAAAAAGTAAATGATAATTGAAGAATTGTCAACCTGGCTTTTTATTCTTCAACTTTGATTTTACTTTTTTATATTAACTATATGATGAATTATATTCTTTTCAATGTCGAAATATTACTCATCCAACACCTTATATCCTTTGAAATAATACTTCAGATAAAAATATGTCATTACTTTTCATCAATTCAACTGTTTTTCCTTAAACAATATTCCCTGTTTCCTCTATAAAAGCAATATATATATATATGCACAATGTAATCAGTTACCTATTTCCATTTGATTTCAACTTATATGCTTTGGAATTGTGACTGGTTATAGTCAAATAGTAATTATAGTTCAAGTGCCATGTCACAGACTCTGTAAAAATAAGCCTTTTTTTTACCCGAAAATCATTTAAATCTTGGATCAGCTATAATTGATCGAGCATGTATCCATACACATGGCTCCACATTGCTTGTGGAGTACTCATTTTATTGAAAAATAAATGTCAGCAGCAATTTCGTAAAATGTGAATATTCAATTCACCCATACATTTTTTAATATTGAACAACTTATAGAGAGAGAACAGTGGAACATGTTCTAGTTAGAATGTGTATAGCTTTATAATGATATTCATTCATAGAAATTAAAAAAAACTTTAAAATTTGTACATCTACACTTGGCTAGCTAGAATAGACATCAAAAAATTGTCACATTTCCTTCGATCAATATCAACATCCATTGTAAAAAAAATAATGTCCTAATCAATGATTTCTGCCACCTGTTTCAAGCAAAAATATTTTTAACCAAATTGGCTTTTTCTTTTAATAAAGAAGTCATTTAAGCCTATTTGAAGCTTGAACTAAGGTCATTGTCATCAAACTTGTTAGCCCTGCATATCATCATACTACAGACCCAAAAATCAGGTCTCTGATGGGCCTCTTGGTTTATGAGAACTTGAATAATGAAAAGCTCATTTAATTGTTAAGATTCATGAAATTGTATTTACATTTTTCACTACAGTCCCACTATGTATACCTTACAAAGCACAGTTGGCAGTCATATAAACTATGAATTTCAAGCGCTTATTACGACGTCATTATCATTGTGACTTCACAATGTGCGAACCAGCGATAAAAATGTTTAATTCATTATAGATGCAAAATCCTATGGGGATTTTCATCATAAAATTGTAACCAAATGTAAATATAACCATTGAACGTCTATCAGTTGTCCTTCATAGCCAAAAATATGAATGCCAACTGAACAGAGGCAAATTCAAATAGATATCTAGCGCTTCATGGAATTTGCCAACTGAAAGATGCTTAAATACAAATGGCAATTGCAGTGTACTAAGACTATGATGTAATATTTTTACATTGTTGGCAGTGTGATTTTTTTCTCAAAAATGTGGACAATATTTTGACGTAGATAGATTATGTATTTGGTAAGTAGTTTTTTTTTTATAATAAAAGCCTGTAAGCAGTGTTCATATCTTGTGTAAAAGGTTATATTAATATCATGCTTTTATACTGCTTAATCTGTTTGTTTGATATATATAGTCTCTGTTTTTCTTATAGTGTGTGCTTATGGTAAGCTATGAACGTACAATCACCATTTGGAATACATTAATTTGATAATAAGACATTTTCATGTTATATATTTACAGGATTTCCTGTAGACCATTTTTCATTAATTTGTGAAGTTAAACAAGAGGCCCATGGCCCTTAACAGTCATCTGACTGTTTGCACAATACACAATAGTCGTTTAAAGATTTTAGCCTATTTGACCCCTGTGAATGAAGATCAAGGTAATTTAAAAAAAAAAACAAATATGGTAGCCTTTCATCTCAGCATGTCACAGGCCCAATATCAGGTCTCTAGGCCTCTTAGTTATTCATAAAAAGTTATTTCAAGATTTTAACCTATTTGACCACTGTGACCATGAATGACAGTCAAGGTTATTAATTTGAACAAACTTAGTAGCCCTTCATCAAAGTATGCTACAGGCCCAATAAGAGTATTCTTGGCCTTTCAGACCTGAGAAGAAGTTGTTTTAAAGATTTTTAGCCTATTTGACCCCTGTGACCTTGAATGAAGGTCAATGTCATTCATTTGAACAAACTTGGTAGCCCTTCATCCCAGCATGCTACAGGCCAAATATCAGTATCCTGGCCTTTCGGTTATTGAGAAGAAGAAACTCATTTTTTTTTGGTACCGTTTAAAAATTTCATAGCTGACCGCTAGGGGGGCATTCTCATTTGAATGTCATATCAGGCACTTCATTTGAGTATGAAGGCTTTCATTAAAACCGAAGCACACACTTGATATATATTAATTAATTAATTTTGCTACATCAGCATATTAAAGGCACAATTCAGTGAGGTTAATTCTGTTACATAACCACGAAGCAAAATATGACATAAAATGTATTGTTCTACATTCCTTATGAAACATATAACAAGAAATATTGACAAATTTCACGTCGTTGACATTGTTAAGTATTTTGATTGATACCATTGAAATTCCAAATCGTTGATCAATACGATTAAGCATGTACAACATGTACGCTGTACCCATACCTGAGCCAAAGTGACGCATGTTCCACAAATGCAATAGATAACCACTGAGGAGTTGATGAAATTATTTTTAGACAAGAACAAACATCTGATAAGGCAAGCACACTACTATAAGAGCCATAGGAGTAGTTCTAGACGAAATTTCCAAGCTCTGCATTCAACAACTGCCAATGTTTCAGCAGTTATCCATGGCAACACACTGGAAGCCCATAATTTCCATCAAATCATAGGCTGCTGCATCAAATGATATTTTCATGCATGTACTTATTTTCTATTTAAAATGGGATGTACCTGATTCTAGTACCCTGTACCCTGTAACCCTTACCCGGTACCCTGTATCCTGTACCCTGTACCATGTACCCTGTACCCTTAAACCCCCTAAATAAGTTGTCCGTAATAGCAACTCATGTAGGGGGGGGGTAAGGGTACAGGGTTACAGGGTAGGAGGTACAGGGTGTGACTAGTTACAATGTAAATATAAGCATTTTGTGCTATGTATATCTTTTGGCTATGCTAGAACACACCATGTATGTTACGCACCAATGGATGTCAAAAATATGACAGCCAATGCATAATTACATAAGATTTAATTTACCATTTTTGGAAAGCTACATATCCATAAGGTTTGATGTCAAAATGGGAGGTTGCTAGCTGCATGTGTTGGTCTGCTACTGCAACAGCAAGTTGTCTACTCGTACTGTCTGAAGATGGAGATTCCTGCAATCATAATAATCAAATTCAATTTGAATTGTAAATATAAATACCTAACAAAACATATTCTTTGACTGTTATGTATAGGCCTTAGTATACATTGTATACATTATCAGTGACGCGGAAACGTTAAATATTCATACGCTTGACCAGATTGAAGTTCATAGCCTGATTGCCCATTTTGTTTAACATAGATTAAACGGGAAACTGAAAGTATAATGGAAATATTTATACTAATAACTTTAGTATAGGTAGTGTACTCTAGGGAAATGTGAACAACTTAAATAAAAATGAAGATCAGGGGGAGATAACTCTTTATTTCCAAAAACCCCGCCCAAAACTAGCCCCATAAAGTTAATGTTTGCCCTAATTTTCTGAATGAACCAATTGCAAAATTACAAATATTTACATTTTCCACTGCAGTCCCACTATGTAACCTTACAAAGTGCAGTTTGCAAGCATATAAACTATGAACTTCAACCTTTTTTTCATGACTGTATTATCACTGTGACATCACAATTGCTGTGCGCTTCATGGAATTTGCCTCTGTTCAGTTGGCATTCATTTCAGCTATGAATGCTAACTGAAAGACGTTCAATGCTTTAATATATGCCACTTGATGTAAAAAGAGAAAAAAAATCACCCTTGGAGATATTCCAAGGACAGATATTATATTTATAAAGTTAAATCCAAACCTGAAAAATTGGCAATTACTAATACAAATTTAAAGGCCCATGTGCCTTAACAGTCATCTGATTATTGGCACAATATAAAGAATATAGTACCTTGAGGGAATGAAGGTCAGTGTCATTCATATGAACAAACATGGTAGCCCTTCATGCCAGCATGCCGCAGGCCCAATAGGAGGACCCTGGGCCTTTCGATTATTAAGAAGAAAAGTTTACGTACAGCGCACGAAGCATGATGAATATAGGTCATCCTGACCTGAAAATTTATATCTTTTTTAAAAGGGAGCAAAGAATACAAAATAGTACAACCTATCTGACATTCACAGGGGGAACCGGATTACTATGATTAAGTTAACTGCAGTTACCTAGATCCAACATGGTCTTACCCTAACAATCACTTTTCATTACCCTAATCATACACAAGTTTGAATAGCCCGACCACGTGCTGATGGTGTGCTAAAACAACCCTGACCCTTCAAGTCAGATGACCTAAAAATGGCTGTCTATTCTGTGAACACTTTTTTTACAGTTAGTGTGATTGATTTATTTAGTCACCACATTACATCTTGGTAACTGCAGTTATCCTAATCCAATTTCCCCCTGTGACATTCGCATATTAATGTATTATAGTCAATTATATGATCCGGCTCGGGCACTATGCCATACCTCGACAACACTATGAGACCTGCATAGTGCGCTCAAAAGAAGGCAATAATATATAAATATATATCATGCCGTATAAATGTCACTAGGTATCCAGAAACATCGTAAAATATTCAGATTTCATCTGGTCGGATACTGTGTTGTCCTCCGATGAACACGTCAGGGTTCTAATGGGTAGCTCGAAAACCACTGCATGTCAACACTTCAGCTTCAAATGAATGAAAGTTAGGTAGAAAAGAAACTTATATATAGAGACAAACGCCTGTGATCTCACACTAGTAATATTGACATGCATAGGAGACATCTATACTATATTAAATGATGACTGAGGAATGTGCAGTATTAAGCACATAATGTATATTGTCATTATGACACCACTTTATGTTGGTTTGTGAGAGTGCCCCCTAGCAGTAAGCTATGAACTGAATAAATAGTAAATCAAAATTCAAAACTTTTTCTTTTGCAAACTCATCTCAATTTTTTTTTTCAATTTGGCAATTTTTTAAATATATATATTCTAACATACTTTAACATTTGGCATCCTTTATACAATTAGTCATAGCTTACCTTAAGCAGTATTCACACCATTTTAATATTATTATCTTCAAACAATATCTATTGTAAGAAACAATGGCAAACTATGATTTATAAATCAATATGTCAATTTGGCAGATATGTAATGTAAGCAGACCTAGAATATACAAATAAACATAAAGCTTTACATTCCGCTGACTTTGAATACATTTTAATAGTAACATTAATGCAAGGAGTTTGACCTGAATGGCTGCAAAGCAACATAAATTTCTAAAAGTAATCCAAATAATAGTTTTATCATTTGAAAGATGTGAAAACTGCTTCTGGCTTTTAAGATGTCAATGATATATACCTGGTAGCTATATAAAGACATAATCTGAATTTCATGTTCCTTTTATCAGATATCCCTGAAAATTTTCTTACCTTAGATGTGATAAATAGAGGAACTCACATGAGTTGCTATTGTAATATGAAACTTATCAAATGAGTTGAATAATTTGATATGCCACGAGCCCGTCAGATTCAATTTATCAAATAACTTTAGTGAAACTTTTAATTTTGTCACTATAAAACAGTAGAAATCTGGCTCAAATGTAATGTTTCCGTCTACAGAGACAATCCTAGATTACAATAATACCCTTCGGCCTCGTGCAATGTACATTAGTTGATTACCATCACCTCGGGTTAAATATTATGAACTAGCGCACAGTAACCTTGATATAATAGTTGATATAAAATTCTCAAAGATCATGTACCCAAATACAGAAATCTTACATTGCATGGCATTACAATCACTTTCAGGGTTGATGTAAGATTCTAACAGGTCCAGGTTGTTGCCAAATATTCCCTTGTCCCTATACATCTTACTCAAATTCTATGGCTTACCTTTTTGGGGTCAGTAAGTACAGTAACTGACTCTATAACTAAGAATATTATATTATATTGTGTAGTTAAGATATTTGTATTGTACTAGGATAACACATGTGAAAAAGAGATTTGTTTTACATGGTAAAATTACAAGTTGAAGAATAAAAGCCAGGAAATTCTCCAACTTTTAGACAAAATTAAGTTCTCTCATAGTCATGAATATTGATTTGTTTTATTTACATTCACTTGCCACTTGTACTATATAAACTAAAACAGTAGAAATCTGGCTCAAATGTGATGATTCCGTCTACAGAGACAATCTAAGTTTACAAGGCAAAGTAAAGTCTATGGTGGTATAACTGAAACCCAAAACGTGACCATTATGACGTCACTAATGCTGACATAGTAACATCAAATGAGTTTATAATCAGGAGGCGCGGTGGCCGAGTGGTTAAGATGTCTCGAAACAAGCCACAAGCCCTCCACCTCTGGGTCGCGAGTTTAGAATCCCATGTGGGGCAGTTGACAGGTACTGACCATTGGTTTGTGGTTTTTCTCTGGGTACTCTGGCTTTCCACCACCAACAAACCTGGCACGTCCTTACATGACCCTGGTTGTTAATAGGACGTTAAACTAATAAAACAAAAGTAAATATAAGTATTAAGCTATTTTCCAGTTCCTACGGAATCTATGGTCTATATAGATGCCAGAGCAGTGAGCTTTGCAGACAATCATTTCATAATGCGCTAGCATGCATTATGACATGATTGTCTACAAAGCTTTGGCATTTATATAGACTATAGAATCCATACGAACACAGTTTAAAGCTTAATTAGATGTGCAGGCTTAGAAGTAACATTGTTTTAACCATTCGGTCTCCCCTTCCCTCACGAATACATTTTATTAAGTTGTGTCTGCACGATTCACAGGTCCACAACTATATACATGTATTTCTTAAAAATAGTTTTACTTCCATTTCTGTATTACCAAAAGTAAATAATCATGGCAATTAAAGCTTAACTCTCAGCTATCAACTTAATTATTGGTTCATCACCATTTGTCAGTATAATGTGACTAGTGGGGTAAGGTAACTATGTACTGCTCAGAGTCCTAGCTTAACTCTCAGCTATCAAATTAATTATTGGTTCATCAACATTTGTCAGTATAATGTGACTAGTGGGGTAACATACCATGTGCTGCTCAGTTAGTCAGTATTGCCTCGTGTTAAAACTAAAATTCATGATCTAATCTCTAGTAGATTCATGATATTTAAAATGACATTATACCCCCTAAATTTACCTTAATTTTTTTGAAAATTAAAATTACCCCTTAAAAAGGTACATATAGCACCTTTAATCGACTGGTGCAAACGCCTGTTCCCTTCAGCATTGAGGTGCACCTGATCATCACTGAGACAAGAAGGTGCGAGCCTCTTGTGCTTCCAGAAGACAAAGCGATTGTACACCAATAAATTCAGACTTTCGTTGACGTGTTGTCGCATTAACTCATATTGAGCTGATGGCACACCACGTGGACGAAGTCTAACAAACAATGAACCGATAATAACACATTTCAGGCCATTTATCCTACTGTCGAGTTCACGACAAAGAGAAATAATGTCCATAGCCAAATGCTCTGGACATGTATTCCCCTTAATGTCATTCCCTCCGATTTGTAGGAAAATGAATGGAATGGATTGATCCATGCGCCTTACGTGCGAAGATCCTAAAATGGCAACTCTAAGCATAGTTTAAATGAGAAAAAGGGCCTAAATAGCAAAAAACAGAGAAAACTTAAATGATAACCTTACCCTCAAACACGTGCTTCTAAACTGGCAGCGCGAAAGGAAGTCTGAGACATTCGGAAGAACTGACGTTCCTTCGGAAAACTCGGCACTCTTCCATTGTATAAATTACACGAATTCTTATATTCTTTTATATATATAAATTGTCATATTGTTGGCAATTATTATTTCTTACTTAATTTAAAGATAACATTAAATTATATTTTTCGTATATTGACACACAGGGAATCGCATACCTACAAATACGAAACTGATTTATACAAAATCATGCCAGCTACCGGCGCTGACAAGGGTGATCGTTTGGACCCTTCATATTTTGAATGCATTCTATAGCTTTGCATTTTCAAAGTGTTATCATTATTATTTCAAAAATAATAAAAAAAATGTTTAATTACCCCTGGTATGCATTTGCATTAGTTAAATATATATTTACTGGGGAGAGCAGTACCGGAGCAACGCACAATCTCCCCAAAATGGCGGCCGCAAACTGAAGCTGTCAGTGTGTAGGATTGAATTTTGAAGATAGAGTTTTTTTTATGCTTTCGTGTATTCGTTACCTTAGAAGTGCTTCGCACTTTGGGCACGAAGGGCTGCGTCCTTATTATCTGTTATTTTGAAATATATCAATAGCCACAATGAGCATTTATATATTATTTACAAACCTTTTGAAATAATGCTTTTTATCTAATACATACAAAACGTTGTTTGTTAGTTTTTGTGTCTTGATATAGAGACAAGTTCCCACGAAACTAATTTATCCGTACTATTAATATTACTAAAGCAGACGTAAGTATATAACCTGCATATGCAGGTTAGTTTCGAGAAGTAAATAAATAATTCCTTTAAAGTCATTTTAAGTGCAATTCATTGTAGAACCAGATACAATCTTATAGATCTACCTCAGTATGTGATTATCTATCAAGACTAAAAAATAATCTGGAGAAATATGATTAATAACGTACGAGTTGTCTTAAAATAAAAGTTGAAAAAGAGTAGCGAGATCGAGTCCTTTCGGTCCATCACAATGCTATATCATAGTTTGTATATATCGATCTTCAACTGAGCTGTTAGCTACAATGCATGGGCGATATTTTCATTTTTATTTTTTCATTTCATTCCTCGGAAGATGCATTTCTTAAATCGTCAAGTATATACCTCCACATGTGATTTCCTAACCTGAGCTTTCAGGTCAAGAAATCTTGCCCTGAAATTCACCTGAAATTGACCAGAAATTCTGGTTAATTTCAGGTGAAATTCAGGTCAAGATTTCTTGAATTTCACCTGATTTCTTGACCTGAAATTCTGGTCAATTTCTGGTCAATTTCAGGTTAAGATTTCTTGACCTGAATTTCAGGTCAAATTTCAAGAGAAATTCTGGTCAATTTCAGGTGAAGATTTCTTGACCTGAAATTCAGGTCAAATTTCATGCAAAATTCTGGTGAATTTCAGGTGAATTTCAGGTCAAGAAATCTTCACCTGAAATTCAGGTGAAGAAATCTTGACATGAAATTTCAGGTCAAGAAATCTTAACCTGAATTTCAGGTCAAGATTTCTTGACCTGAAAATTCTGGTCAATATCAGGTCAATTTCTGGTCAAGAAATCTTGACCTAAAATTCAGGTTAAGAAATCTTCACCTGAATTTCAGGTCAATATTTCTTGACCTGAATTTCTGGTCAATTTCAGGTCAATTTAAGGTCAAGAAATCTTGACCTGAAATTCTGGTTAAGATTTCCTTGGGTGACTTTCAGGTCAAATTTTCTTTGGATCATTTACTGGATACTGTTATGGCTTTCATAGATCTACTTTCTATTAAAAATAATTTGTAAAATTGTCTATTAAAATGATTCCTCCAGTATAAAAACGTCTGAAAAATGAAGAGAAGACATTGTAAGTGTTTTTAAAACAGTATTTATTTTGCAGTTAAGAAAAAAAACTGCTACATAAAACTTAAGCACATGTTTTGCTTATCATTTGTAGCAAAGAGCGATAACTCTTTACCAATATCATGTTTGAGCATCACTTTGGACAGAGAAATACGCAAATTATGCATGATATATATACCGGTATGTACAAAAGTTCCTGCTCTGACACATAGCAATTGTACTTATAATTACACACAATTCGGTAATAATTGGTATATACACTGATGAAGTTAACTTTTTTACATATATGTACATGCTTTGTACAAAGGATGATGTGGGTTTTGTCAGTGTGATATACAATGTATATGGAGCTTTGTATATGACCAGAGGTGTTGCCTTGTAGCCAATCAAAATCCCTTGTTGCCTTGGTCAAGCCTGTTACTTGAGAGTAGCCGGCGCTTGTTGACCTAACCAATAATTCAGACAAACAGAGTATGGACTTCTCCCTCCAATTCAGGGGTTACAGGCACTGACTGCCCCAGATATCTGCAATCTCATACCAACAGAAGGCAGCAGTCCATCCATTTAGGGAGAAAGAAAACCTAAAAAAATAGAAATAAAAAAACAAATGCCACAATGAATATGATGTTGACTAAGTAAATATCATGATAGCATGTACACGTATGTATTACTAGATGTTTCTGTGGTTTGCCGGCATGCATAAAATATGAATATTGGTCTTAATTAACCATTGTATAAATTACACGAATTCTTATATTCTTTTATATATATAAATTGTCATATTGTTGGCAATTATTATTTCTTACTTAATTTAAAGATAACATTAGATTATATTTTTCGTATATTGACACACAGGGAAATCGCATACTACAAATACGAAACTGATTTATACAAAATCATGCCAGCTACCGGCGCTGACAAGGGTGATCGTTTGGACCCTTCATATTTTGAATGCATTCTATAGCTTTGCATTTTCAAAGTGTTATCATTATTATTTCAAAAAAAAATAATAAAAAAAAAATGTTTAATTACCCCTGGTATGCATTTGCATTAGTTAAATATATATTTACTGGGGAAAGCAGTACCGGAGCAACGCACAAATCTCCCCAAAATGGCGGCCGCAAACTGAAGCTGTCAGTGTGTAGGATTGAATTTTGAAGATAGAGTTTTTTTATGTTTTTGTGTATTCGTTACCTTAGAAGTGCTTCGCACTTTGGGCACGAAGGGCTGCGTCCTTATTATCTGTTATTTTGAAATATATCAATAGCCACAATGAGCATTTATATATTATTTACAAAACCTTTTGAAATAATGCTTTTTATCTAATACATACAAAACGTTGTTTGTTATTTTTTGTGTCTTGATATAGAGACAGGTTCCAACGAAACTAATTTATCCGTACTATTAATATTACTAAAGCAGACGTAAGTATATAACCTGCATATGCAGGTTAGTTTTCGAGAAGTAAATAAATAATTCCTTTAAAGTCATTTTAAGTGCAATTCATTGTAGAACCAGATACAATCTTATAGATCTACCTCAGTATGTGATTATCTATCAAGACTAAAAAATAATCTGGAGAAATATGATTAATAACGTACGAGTTGTCTTAAAATAAAAGTTGAAAAAGAGTAGCGAGATCGAGTCCTTTCGGTCCATCACAATGCTATATCATAGTTTGTATATATCGATCTTCAACTGAGCTGTTAGCTACAATGCATGGGCGATATTTTTCATTTTTATTTTTTCATTTCATTCCTCGGAAGATGCATTTCTTAAATCGTCAAGTATACACAGCCAATATTTCCTAACCTGAATTTCAGGTCAAGAAATCTTGCCCTGAAATTCACCTGAAATTGACCAGAAATTCTGGTTAATTTCAGGTGAAATTCAGGTCAAGATTTCTTGACCTAATCTCTTGACCTAATCTTGACCTGAAATTCTGGTCAATTTCTGGTCAATTTCAGGTGAAGATTTCTTGACCTGAAATTCAGGTCAAATTTCATGCAAAATTCTGGTGAATTTCAGGTGAATTTCAGGTCAAGAAATCTTCACCTGAAATTCAGGTGAAGAAATCTTGACATGAAATTCAGGTCAAGAAATCTTAACCTGAATTTCAGGTCAAGATTTCTTGACCTGAAATTCTGGTCAATATCAGGTCAATTTCTGGTCAAGAAATCTTGACCTAAAATTCAGGTTAAGAAATCTTCACCTGAATTTCAGGTCAATATTTCTTGACCTGAATTTCTGGTCAATTTCAGGTCAATTTAAGGTCAAGAAATCTTGACCTGAAATTCTGGTTAAGATTTCCTTGGGTGACTTTCAGGTCAAATTTTCTTTGGATCATTTACTGGATACTGTTATGGCTTTCATAGATCTACTTTCTATTAAAAATAATTTGTAAAATTGTCTATTTAAAATGATTCCTCCAGTATAAAAACGTCTGAAAAATGAAGAGAAGACATTGTAAGTGTTTTTAAAACAGTATTTATTTTGCAGTTAAGAAAAAAAACTGCTACATAAAACTTAAGCACATGTTTTGCTTATCATTTGTAGCAAAGAGCGATAACTCTTTACCAATATCATGTTTGATCATCACTTTGGACAGAGAAATACGCAAATTATGCATGATATATATACCGGTATGTACAAAAGTTCCTGCTCTGACACATAGCAATTGTACTTATAATTACACAATTCGGTAATAATTGGTATATACACTGATGAAGTTAACTTTTTACATATATGTACATGCTTTGTACAAAGGATGATGTGGGTTTTGTCAGTGTGATATACAATGTATATGGAGCTTTGTATATGACCAGAGGTGTTGCCTTGTAGCCAATCAAATCCCTTGTTGCCTTGGTCAAGCCTGTTACTTGAGAGTAGCCGTCGCTTGTTGACCTAACCAATAATTCAGACAAACAGAGTATGAACTTCTCCCTCCAATTCAGGGGTTACAGGCACTGACTGGCCCCAGATATCTGCAATCTCATACCAACAGAAGGCATCAGTCCATCCATTTAGGGAGAAAGAAAACCTAAAAAAAATAGAAATAAAAAACAAATGCCACAATGAATATGATGTTGACTAAGTAAATATCATGATAGCATGTACACGTATGTATTACTAGATGTTTCTGTTGGTTTGCCGGCATGCATAAAATATGAATATTGGTCTTAATTAACCGCAAGTAAAAAAGAAAAAAAACATTTTGTTTATTTGTTCGTCAAATTACCAAGTCATGTTATTCATCCAGAAAACCATTTGTATGTCTTTTACCAAGTTAATTAATTATGGACATTTGATCTATTCGAAGGTATTACAACATGTATTTAAAATTCTACATGGTTAGTATATAAAACCATTCTCCAACTCCAACTAAAAAGTCCTTATTTCTTACATTAGAAATGTATGTGTTTCAAACAAGGTAAATGTTAACCACATTATTTAAAATTTACAAACAGGAACTTAATGTCATAAAAGAAATATATTGACTAAGTAAGTTTCATAAATTTCAGAAAGACAACTCGTATTTAAGTATGAAATCATTTCAGATGTGAAAAAAATACCTGATCTTCGTAGCCGAAGAGGCATGGCTAGTTTGCTGATCTTCAATTTTCAAACACTGTCACGTCTGGAGAAAAGTGCTGTTTGTGGCCATGCATTTTAATGTGGTCAGTCTGAAATATTCAACAGTTGTCATTAATAAAGTTTTATAACAAAGAGGCTACAATACTAGTGCCTTTTTGTTATGATCAATGCCTAGACATATAAATTATAATGTTGGAATGTCACTATTAGATCATGTACATGTTTGTGAAAATGGTTACATACTTTTTATACAAAGCAAGTCTTTCACAGACCCATGTGTATCAAAAAGAAAAAAAAAGAAAAATTGTGACTAAATTAAACAATACATCTGTAGAACAAATCATATGCAGCGTAACTCAAGATTGTCTCCCCTTATTAGTAGTTATTACTACAAATAGTTCAGAAGTTAGGGTCCAGCCTGGACAATCAAATCACTGTGAACTTGGCTTTTACTTTTTACCTTTCTCTTAGAACATAGGGTCAATTACCTGAATGTAGTGTATTAAATATCAGCTTTGAGTTACAGAATTGAACTACATATGTATCCTTCAAATTTCATCACCATAAGTCATATATTTAACACTACAGAAATGCAGGGCTTTGCAGGATATTATTAGATAAGAAGAGGATGAAGAGCCAGTTCTTGTAAACAATATATCTCACTTCATTCAAAGGGAAGATATTATGAAGTATACATGTATATTGTATAATATACCACATGAGTTATAGCAATCTGATTTTAAAGTTAATTATGGAATAAAACTTACAATGAATAAAAACTTTGCTCCCAATACACTTATCAATACAGTGACATTCATATGTATAATATCATACAAACTTTTTTTTCCACATTTTGTTTGCTTACCAAATATAAAAAGTTTGGGTAAGTTCTTCTTTCCCAGTCCTGGAATATTTTCTTGATTAAAATCAATTTTTTATCTCCGGTATTTAATTTCAAAGACATCAATCTGTCAAATCTGGAAATAAATGAAAAATAAACTAATGATGGCAATTTAGCATGTTTGTATCTCTGACATATACATGTATGTACATGTATACATTTTGTGTATATGTAACTATATGTACCTTATAGGTTAACTACCTGTATTTACTTGGGGTTATTGAATCAATATTGCAAGTAAGGTTCTTTAAAAGATTTACTTTTCCTTTTACACCATGCTGATAACTGTTCTCTTAAAATAAACTTTTACAGAACTATCGAATCAGTTAAAAGTTTCTATAAATGTCCTCATCAAAGACTAGACATACGAAATGTAATTATAAGTGTCCACAATTAATTTCAATATTCTATATTTTCATGATAGCAAAATATTAGAAATATATTTATTAAATAATCATATAATTATATTAAGCCATTGGTTGCCAGTTATTTACTATAAATAAGTATTTCTATGTATTTCAAAATTGCATATTGATAAGATTCACAAAGAAATCATCAATGTTGGATCTGAATTAATATTCAGTTGACACAATATGTACCATAGATAAATTTAAGAACAAATTAAAGAATGTTTACAAAACATAAATGCCATCATTGAATCAGGAAATGAGGATTATATTAATTATAACATTATTATTGTATCTAAATTAAAAGCATCACTACTCTGGTATTTCTAATTTCTTAGTCTAGTGATTTTTTTTTTTCATTAAAAAAAGCTGTGTCGAAAACATGAAGAGATCCTTTCCTGGTAGGTATATGTACATAATTATGCACTATATTTATTAATTTGTGAAGCTGCAGAATGTATACCAATGTAAACTTCACCATTTACATATATAAACATTATCCATTATGGTGTGGAATTTATACAAATTACCACACTGAAGTTGTGATAACACTAACAACTAGTGTTCATGTTTTATTTGATTTCTAATTTCCTGTTTTATTTGATTTCTTATTTAACCTTTATTCTTTATATAAGCCTATTTAAGCAAGGTTATGGACAATAGAGAATGATGACAGTCTTGAGTCTTATAAATATATAAGAAGTTCTACATGTACAATTATTATATGTAATTCGCTCAGTATTCGCTCAGTTGACATCATTGGTAAGCTAAGACTAGCTTGTGGAGATGTATTAAAGTTTCTTCAAACAATGACATTGTGTACTCCTAACGCGTACTATGGACTTCCGGTTGCTTAAAATAATGTATATACAGTCATTTCATTAATGTTGAAATCCTTTTCCGTTGTTAGGGGAACAGGAGATATATATATACATAATGTTACTTAATCTCATAGTAATGAGATACCGACACATATATAAGTGCCAGACACTGATAAAAACACTGATTAAAAAGTTTCCATGGATTTAGAATATCACAGGGTTTGCTGTCCATTCCTGTGAGTAATTTATTCACCCGATTTATACAATTTTGTCAGAAAGATGGTTGAAATTTTGCTGGGTGGTTTTTCCAGTACTTATTGAGTCTTGACTTGAAGGTGTTAAGAGATGGTGAACACACCACTTCCTCTGGTAGAGAATTCCAGATGTTGATAACTCTGTTGCTGAAGAAGTGGCCTGATTTTCCCAGTCTGAATTGCCTTTTATATAGTTTTCTGGAGTGCCCCCTTGTTGAAGTTCGTCCAATTTCATCGAATAGTGACTCAACGTTCAGTATGTCCAAATGATTTAGAATTTTGTAGGTTTGGATGATATCTGCGCGCTCTCTACGATATTGAAGTGTTGGTAGACTTAGACTCTTTAAGCGATCTTGGTAGGATAGATGCTTTAAACACGGTATCCTTTTTGTTGCTCGTCTTTGTACATTTTCAATGACGGTCATGTCTCTGACCAGGTGTGGTGAGGATACTGGTGTTGCGTATTCCACAATTGGACGAATAAGTGATTTATACAGTGCCAGGAACATTTGAGGGCTCATATATGAGAATGATCTAAACATTAGACCGATGATTTTGTTGGCCTTTGAGCTTGACGAGTTGGAATGAATTGAGAACTGCAGGTTTTGGTCAATGTTCACTCCTAAGTCCTTTTCCGACTCTACTTTTTGTACTGGTGTTGCGATGCCATCTTGACTAATAGTATAAACATGGTTTCCTTGAGATCTGCCTATCTCCAGGTATTTACATTTGGATGTATTAAGTTTCATTAGCCATGTCTGTGTCCATTTACACATTTGGTCTATGTTGTGCTGCAGGTTTTGTCTATCATCCATATTGTTGATTTTAGAGTATAACTTTGTGTCGTCAGCAAAAAGTTTAATTGTACAGTTTAGCATGTCTGGCATGTCATTGACATAGATCAAGAAGAGGATTGGTCCTAGTACACTCCCCTGCGGTACTCCACTTGTAACTGGATGAGGTTCTGATGTTGCTCCATTTACCGTTACTCGTTGTGTCATGTTGTCGAGAAAGGCTTTGATCCATCCCAACAGTTTACCGTTGATTCCGTACTGTTTTAATTTATGGAGGAGGAATTTGTGCGAGACTTTGTCGAAAGCCTTGCTAAAGTCCAGGTAAATGACATCAACACTTTTTCCTGAATCTATGCTTCTGGTCCAGTTTTCCATGGATTCTAGTAACTGAGTGACACACGATTTTCCAGATCTGAAGCCATGTTGATGAGGAGTAAATAGGTTGTTGATATCCATATAAGCTACAATTTCATCCCTCACTATCCGTTGCATGATTTTTGATGGGACTGATGTTAAGCTAATTGGTCTGTAATTGCTAGGATCGTTTTTTGCTCCCTTTTTGAATAATGGAGTGACTATGGCTTCTTTCCATGCTGATGGTAATTTACAGTTTTGTAGGGACTTTTTAAAAATAATTTTCAAAGGTCCTTTTAGTTCTTCTGCTGCTTCGGTTATAAACTTTGGGTGAATGTTGTCAGGGCCAGGAGACTTGTTTGGGTTAATATTCTTAATGGCTTTTAGTACCTTTTCTTCTGTAATGTCTATGTTGACTATGTCGTCTTGTTGATGTCTTCGGGGAAAGGGAGGTAATTCGGCATCTTGGTCTTTGACAAATACACTTGCAAAGTAGTTGTTTAATGTATCAGCTGTTTCCTTGTTATTGGTTGATAGTTCGCCATTTGGTTTTTTTATTTCTCCTATGGTTGATTTAACTCTGGATTTGGATTTGACATGAGACCAGAATAGTTTTGGGTTTGTTTTGATCTTCCCGGCAAGGTCCTTTTCGTAGTTGTATTTCGAGGATCGAATTTGTTTTGTAGCAATGTTTCTGGCAGATTTGTAAAGTATGAAGTTATCTTCTGTCTTACAATGTAAGTATTTAATCCAGCGACGGTTTTTAGCTCGGATGGCTGACTTGGCCTTGTGACTCAATTCACGGTTTTGAGGTTTGTTGGTGTTTCTCCCCTTACTCACTGGTATAAATTTCTCTATAATGTAGTTAAAATGAACAGTAAGGGAATTCCAAGCTACATCAACATCTTGGATTGAGTCTAAGCGATGACAGTCTATCTTGGCTAGGTTACTTTTTATCTCTGTGTACTGACCCTTGAAGAAATTTCGATGAGTTGAAGTTTGGTTCTCTAGAGGTGTTTCCTTGTAACAGTAAAGTCTAAACTGAAGACTTAGATGGTCACTTTTCCCCAGTCCTGATTCATAGGATATGTCTCGTATCATTTCTTCTTCGTTGGTAAAAATGAGGTCTAAAGTAGATGGAGTCTGATTTACTCGGTAACGTGTTGGACTAGTTACGTGTTGGATCAGGAAATTGTCACGTGTTGCTTCTAGGAATTTTGTTGCTGGGTTATTTAGGCCTGACAGTGATATCTGGTTTTTCCAATCAATCTCCTTGTAATTAAAGTCACCGAGTAGCAATATGTGTGAATAGCATTTTGTGTTTCCCAGACTGTCTATCAACTCGTTCAGATGTTTATTGTTGTCCTCTGGGCTGTTTGGGCTTCTATACACACAGCATATCAAAAGTTCATCTTTTTCGTTGAGTTTTTACAGAGATTGTAGTATATTCTTGAAAAGGTATGTGCTGATCAGTTTTTTCAGCATTCAGTGTATCTCTGGTGTAGATTACTACTCCTCTGTGACTGACTGTTGAGATATTAGTTGTGTAGTTTCTCAGATGGTAGGAATCCTCGTCGAGATGAAGGCTTGTATGTTTTGGAAAAATTTCAGTTAAACAGATGATATCTGGCTTGTCATTTTCAATAATTTCTAATAGCTCCAATTTTTTGTCTGATGATAAGGTGTCAACATTTGAATAGAAGATTTTGATGTATTGCCTGTTGATTCTGATGGAAGTGTCTTGATTTGGTAAGGCGTTAAAATAGTTAAAACCTGAATCCTATGTTCTATCCACCACAGGTGATGTAGGTTGTTCTGTTGAGGGACTACACGATAGACGTGAATCAGAGTAGATTATGGTAGAGTCTTCGTTGTTTGTGTCGTCCATAATGGTATTGTAGTGGTATGCACTGTTATTCTGCATGCTTGATGCACTTTCATTTATTATTGGACTCAATGGGAGTTGCATCTGTTGTTTTGCTTTTTGCTGGGTTACCCTAGGTTGTTGCCGTTCCATATTTGGACTGGTGATACTCTGTGGATTTGCCCGTGGGGCATCTATGTTTGAGACTTGGGGAGTTCGGCCAGGATTATTGGCAGGCATTTTCAGCGAACTTGAGTCGGAGCATTCCCCAAACATCAGGTTACTACTGAATGTCCTGCCAAAATTTTCTACGTGAGGAACGATATGGCCCGAGTCGGAGCATTCCCCAAACATCGGGTTACATCTCGTCCTACGTAGAGCTGATTCTGTTGTATCTTCTTTTACTGAAGTTTGGTCACCCCGGTCTTGTAGTGCTTTTTTATCTTTTCTTTCCCTCCTTTGTTCTTGTGTTAGGTCTCGTGTTAAGATTACGCGGATTAGATTTTCTGGTACGGAGTCTTTTATTTGGCGTGCCTTCTCAAGCAGTGATTTTCTCTGTTTTTTGTGTTCTAGGACAGCAACAAGTGGTCTGTTTTGTCCCTGTTTTCTTTTTTTTCCCATCCGAAACTGGGCAACAATAGCGAGGTCGTCTGTTCCTAGTGATGAGGCAATAGTCTGTATTGTTCTTTCATCTTTCCGTTTGTTGTCCAGTGGGTCTTGACTGGTTTGCTCTGGAACGTTAAATAGGATGATGTTATTACTTTTGTTTTTCCTGTCCTCAAGTTCCTTATGCCTGGCATCTACCAAAGAAGTTACATTTGTTGCTAGGGTTGTCTGGATGTCGTGCTTGGCCTTGGTGATTTCGTTATGTACCAGCTGCGGAGTTTCTACTTCCAGTTTATTTACTCTCACGTCTATTTCTCTTTAAACGTTTTTCGTTGGTAATCATCAATTTCCTCATTGAGTCATCAATGTTTTGTAATGTTGGTTGAATTCTTTTACAAGACTTACAGTGGTATGAAGTACCTACTGTTTTATTACCTGCTAGGTGAGTGTAAACTTCTTTAGGGATTCCAGTACAGACTTGACAGAAAAATAGACCACAACAATCACATTCAATATGGTTTGTGTCATTTCTCAGTTGTATGTCACACTTTCCACAATACTTTGATCCTGAGTAATCTCTTCTTCTCTTGTTGATATTAGATAGGTTATCATCTTCACCACTACTGTACTCCATTTTGATAGTATTTACAAACTGTGTGTTGTGGGAATGAAATCAGAGTAGTTAGTTCGTAACAGTTTAATGCGTTCATACACAGTGAGTTTTCACCAGTGTTACTATCAACCTCCTTAGCCAATGTTTAGCTAACATATCACCTGGGTGAACTCCATCTTTAAGTAGGTTGTATGAGATTTTCTTAGATGTATTGTTCCTGTTGTGTTTTCGAGATGTACACATATCTTCAGGGAATTTAGGGGCATGAATTCCGAGTGACCTGTTTAGGTCTCGAATGATGTTGTTGAGTTCATCAATAGTCCCTTCTAGTTTTTTTGTATTACTTTTGAATACTTCGCTGGCGTTGTGACCTTTCAGACGATTCCAAATTTCGATCGAATAATAGGGGCACTCCAGAAACACTATATGAAGGTTGTTTCCATAACGCTGACCGATTTGTGTTAACCTTTCGTATTGTTCAACGATGGATTGAGGTGTGACTCTGTCGTTTATGTCGATAAACCGATCAACTTTCCTTGTCAAATCACAAGTCCCTGTCCATATGGCCAATAAAATGGATCCATATCTTCTAATCCAGGAGTCTATATTTTCAATCACAAAATTGATGATGTATCGCGAACCTTTCCCTGGTTTTATGTACCAAACTATGTAGTTTCTCTCATCGCTGGAGGCCTGCTCACGTAATTGTCTCCCTTTACTGTCCGATACAATAATCAATTTACGTTGATGTGCTCACCCCAAATCTATAAGATCTCGTTCAGTTCTTTCCAGATATTTTGGATAGTCTTTGAACACTCATTTATAAACAGTGTAGTTAGCTACATATACTCACAAAGTATTGAGGTATCCTCACTGACTTTTCGCCATATCAAAAACGGTGAGTAGATCGCACCTCCAACGTCCAACACATACTTACACATTTAACGCTTAAGCGTATCAGTTAAAGTTACATTTTGCTAACCGAATAGCTTCAGCATGACATGCCTGATAAGTTCTGTTAACTATTTAACCTATTTTCCGAAGATTTCTCACTAAAAAATTTTCAATTTTCAACAGTGTTCCTTCCTTCGAATTTTCATTTCCACCCGCCATTGATGCGCGCGCAACCGGATAATAAGTGTACAAAAATGTACCAAATATATAAATAATGGTATTGAAAAATAATGAAATAGACAAGACATATCGTACTATATAGAGACGAAAATGGTTATCTTCATGTAAATCTCTGATGATACTTTTTAAAATAAATATCTCGGACGATATTTGACTTGCCTTGGATAACCATTTGTTTTATAAAGGTCCAAATGAAATATAATAATAAATCAAGTAAAATAAGCACGGAGAGCAAACTTGACATAATATGCATTTTTGTTCAATGTCATGTGTATACATATCTATTAGTTAAAAATCGCCATGTAACGCCATAAACGAGTATAAAACTTAACACATGTACATGTATGTATATTTCTGATATTTATAACATGATGATAAATTTCTGGTGAAACTATAAACATTTGGCTATATGATTTCAAGGATTACAGAAAATTAAAAAAAATAAATAAAAGAAAGAATGGAGTTGAGGTTGAAATAAGGCGGTTTAATGTGTGTTAAAAGTTCTGAATGTCTAACATGCAATTATGTATATATTTTCTGTGTAGATAATAAAGACAGCTCCCTTGGTTAAATTTGTGATGTACATGTACATGTACATTATAGCTTGCCAATGAACCATATAGCTACCATATAATATGATGTCCAGCCGAGAATTTGCCTCTGAATCAAATGAATCAGAAACATGTATAATGAAAGACCTAGGTGTTTCTTATACAATCATATTCATGCACAAATAGCACATTCATTAACATTGTATAGTGTACATGTACACATATTATGCATTGAATTTTAAGTCAATAAAAATGACTTGAGTTCAAAATAGCATCCAGTAGTAAATAAGCTGACCATATAATGTGATTCTCATGTCATCAGAGTAATTGCAGTAAAATTCATTTTTAGTATGTATATAGTCTACCCTGGTGGAAAATCTAATCTAATAGATGTATTTTGTTAGTTTATTTTTATATATTCAAGCAATCCTAATTCCTTTAGTGTGATCTTGCTCCAAACACTAAGTGAAGTTGCTATAAGAGCTTGTACATGTAGACCTTGATTGACCTGGACTAATTAGAAGTTATTGTCAGTCTGTTCCTTTCTAATTCAACCAAAACTTTGCAACTTAAAATAGTCAATAATGAATAATGCAATTCAACAACATGCATCACAGGCTATTGTCTCTACAGATATATGGATATTCTTATATATATGCAATTTGTGTATTACACAAGGGGATATCTGTATATCTATAGAGCCAAAATCTTGAAATTTGACACTGACTTTTGACCCAAATAACCTTTGATCTAGCTCCAGTCTTGTTTGCTATTTTTTTCTGTAGTTGAACCTTTCTAAAATGAACACTACATAATTAAACAACTCAGACAAATGACATATATTATTTTATTTGGTTTATTGTTCATAAATTATTCAAAAGTTATACATACTAGGTATGTAAACATGCAATAATCATTATTATTCCTTTTTAGGTCATCTGACCCGAAGAGTCAGGATGACCTATAGTCATCATGTTTCGTCCGTCGTCGTCCGCCGTGCGTCGTGCGCCGTGCGCCGTGCGCCGTCCGCCGTCCGCCGTGTTAACTTTTCACATTTTGAACTTCTTCTCAAGTTCTACCGGTGCAATTTGGCTGAAACTTGCATGAAATGATCCTGACATGGTCCCGACAAAGTGTTGTTATTTTTCGGGTCAATCCGAAATCCAAGATGGCCGCCACAGCCGCCATCTTGAAAACACATTTTGAACTTCTTCTCAAGTTCTACCGGTGCGATTTGGCTGAAACTTGCATGAAATGATCCTGACATGGTCCCGACAAAGTGTTGTTATTTTTCGGGTCGATCCGAAATCCAAGATGGCCGCCACAGCCGCCATCTTGAAAACACATTTTGAACTTCTTCTCAAGTTCTACCAGTGCGATTTGGCTGAAACTTGCATGAAATGATCCTGACATGGTCCCGACAAAGTGTTGTTATTTTTCGGGTCAATCCGAAATCCAAGATGGCCGCCACAGCCGCCATCTTGAAAACACATTTTGAACTTCTTCTCAAGTTCTACCAGTGCGATTTGACTGAAGCTTGCATGAAATGATCCTGACATGGTCCCGACAAAGTGTTATTATTTTTCGGGTCGACGTGAAATCCAAGATGGCCGCCACAGCCGCCATCTTGAAAACACATTTTGAACTTCTTCTCAAGTTCTACTGGTGCGATTTGACTGAAACTTGCATGAAATGATCCTGACATGGTCCCGACAAAGTGTTGTTATTTTTCGGGTCGATCCGAAATTCAAGATGGCCGCCACAGCCGCCATCTTGAAAACACATTTTGAACTTCTTCTCAAGTTCTACCAGTGCGATTTGGCTGAAACTTGCATGAAATGGTCCTGACATGGTCCCGACAAAGTGTTGTTATTTTTCGGGTCGATCCGAAATCCAAGATGGCCGCCACAGCCGCCTTCTTGAAAACACATTTTGAACTTCTTCTCAAGTTCTACCAGTGCGATTTGGCTGAAACTTGCATGAAATGATCCTGACATGGTCCCGACAAAGTGTTATTATTTTTCGGGTCGACGTGAAATCCAAGATGGCCGCCACAGCCGCCATCTTGAAAACACATTTTGAACTTCTTCTCAAGTTCTACCGGTGCGATTTGGCTGAAACTTGCATGAAATGATCCTGACATGGTCCAAACAAAGTGTTGTTATTTTTCGGGTCGATCCGAAATCCAAGATGGCCGCCACAGCCGCCATCTTGAAAACACATTTTGAACTTCTTCTCAAGTTCTACCGGTGCGATTTGGCTGAAACTTGCATGAAATGATCCTGACATGGTCCCGACAAAGTGTTGTTATTTTTCGGGTCGATCCGAAATCCAAGATGGCCGCCACAGCCGCCATCTTGAAAACACATTTTGAACTTCTTCTCAAGTTCTACCGGTGCGATTTGGCTGAAACTTGCATGAAATGGTCCTGACATGGTCCCGACAAAGTGTTGTTATTTTTCGGGTTGATCCGAAATCCAAGATGGCCGCCACAGCCGCCATCTTGAAAACATATTTTGAACTTCTTCTCAAGTTCTACCAGTGCGATTTGACTGAAGCTTGCATGAAATGATCCTGACATGGTCCCGACAAAGTGTTGTTATTTTTCGGGTCGACGTGAAATCCAAGATGGCCGCCACAGCCGCCATCTTGAAAACACGTTTTGAACTTCCTGTCAAGTTCTACCGGTGCGATTTGGCTGAAACTTGCATGAAATGATCCTGACATGGTCCCGACAAAGTGTTGTTATTTTTCGGGTCGATCCGAAATCCAAGATGGCCGCCACAGCCGCCATCTTGAAAACACATTTTGAACTTCTTCTCAAGTTCTACTGGTGCGATTTGACTGAAACTTGCATGAAATGATCCTGACATGGTCCCGACAAAGTGTTGTTATTTTTCGGGTCGATCCGAAATCCAAGATGGCCGTCACAGCCGCCATCTTGAAAACACATTTTGAACTTCTTCTCAAGTTCTACCGGTGCGATTTGGTTGAAACTTGCATGAAATGATCATCACTTGGTCCTGATAAAGTGTTGTTATTTTTCGGGTCGATCTGAAATCCAAGATGGCTGCCACAGCCGCCATCTTGAAAACACATTTTGAACTTCTTATAAAGTTCTACCGGTGCGATTTGGCTGAAACTTGCATGAAATGATCCTGACATGGTCCCGACAAAGTATTGTTACATCTCTGGTTGATCACAAATCGAAGATGGCTACCATGACACTATATCTAATTAATTTCCTATATGTTAAGGCCCTTGGGCCTCTTGTTTGAAATAAAATTTGTTGAAAGAAATTGAAAATGATCCTGACATGGTCCTGACAAAGTGACACCATATAATTAATTTTACTATTGCCAAGGTAGTCAGATGACCGTTAAGGCCCTTTGGGCCTCTTGTTTCATTTGTGTGAAGAAGAAATAAATCATTTCAAAATATCCTGGTGATAATAGTAAAGAATTATGCTAGGTTTGTACTTCAAGTCTGAAACTGTCCTTCCTTCTTGAAAATCATTTCTTTCTGGTTCATAATGGGTACATTACAAACAGACTTTATTTTTTTTACTGTCAGTTTTGATCTCAAGAGATACATGTAGTTGTTTTTCCCTTTTATTTTTGGGCGAGCTGCCATCACATCTTGCACTTCTATCATCTGGTTGCAATTGAAGGTCCCATACATTCTATAAAGAAATTAAATATGGAGTAAATGTCAGTTAATGTACAGAGATAAATACTGTATATGCATGTATGTACATGTGCCAATCCACAAAACACACACGCAGCTTTTAAACGAATTTTCAACCCACAGTTATATATATCAATAAATAATTATGGCCAAGAGGATGGTTTGTACTCTAACCTCCTCAGCTCGGACTAACAGCTACGTACACGCAGGCTACAGCTGCATGGCCGGGATGTGCAGGATTACAATTTTTTAATTTTGAAATCAAATACATAAAAACCTGAATTAACAAAATCAACGTCGATCTCTGCTGTATGGTGCCTTGCTGCATATACACTGTGCGTCATGAAAGAGTGGCCTTTTATTTCCACTTTCAAGACTATGGTGGCATATTTCTGCCATCGAGTTAGTTTAGGTCGACTTAGGGTAACTCAACTTTGACCATATAGTTATGTCGGCAAGTCGAGTTATAACATAACTTTTTGATATAGTTATGTTGACCAGTCGAGTTATAACATGACTTGTTGAGATATTTATGTCGGTAAGATGAGTTTTAACACGGCAAGTCCACATATTCATATTGGAAAGTCGAGTTACACTATCGCGACTGACTATCGTGGATATTGTCGTTATGGAAACGTATTTGTAGACAAATCTACTTTCCGAATTAGATATGACCTTGACGCATTAACTTTTTACGTCTTGTCGATATTTTTGTCAACAAACCGACTTTTACATTTGCAAAAGTTGAGAACAAAATGACATCAACTTCTTCAACATTCTCATATTTCGACGTTGAACTAGAAATACCGATTTTACGTTATTCCGTCCAGCCTAACTAATTTCACATGTCGACAAAAGAGAATGTGTCGTTACAGTTTTAAAACAAGTCGTTTTATTTTAATATTGTCTTTCTTACTTGTTTATAAAAAAGACAACTTGAAAATCATTTACTTGTTGAGTTGTTTCTAAACATAACATTTATCTACGGTTTGTCGCGAAGAAAGTGAGCTTGATGACTTTCCTGTTATTGAGATTGATTAGTTCAAGTAAATGTCAACTTTACCTGAATATGTCAAACCAATGAAATTAAACATGTCTATATTAAGTTAAGTAAACATGTCAGATAAACCGTCGCCGTGTTTTTCCCATGTCATGTTATAGTTGGAAGCTGTAGACATTAGGACATCCGCTATGCAGTCACCAATCTTGAGTCTGATATCATTGGTAAGAATATTCACTTTTCATTTCTATGTACTTATCTCTCCGTAATTATCTTTCCATAATTGACGATCAGGGTGTTTACCGGAGATCTGCAAGAAGGCGTTTACACCGAAGGCAATACAGTGTTGAAGGACCTAATTTTCGTATGCACATTGACGGATATGACAAGTTAAAACCGTTCGGGGTAGCGATACATGGTGCTATTGACGGATTCTCACGGAAAATACTTTGGTTAAAATCTGGTTTATCGAATGATAACCCGAAATATATTGCTTATTTTTATCTTACATATCTGAAAAGTACAAAGAAACTACCGACAATGATCAGGAGCGATAGAGGAAATGAAAATGTGCTTGTTCGCGACTTGCAAATATGTCTCCGTATGCACCACAGAGATCATTATAGAGGCGTGAACAGTTTCCTGGTTGGAAGGTCCAGTGGTAACCAAAGGATCGAAAGGGTATGGGGAACATTGCGCCTCTCTTTCACCGACTTTCGGAAAGCAAAATTTGAGGGCATGAAGGATATGGGTATATTTGATGTCTTAGGTACTGCTACATGAATACAATTCAGAACCAGCTGGATGTGTTTATGCAAACCTGGAACTCGCATCGAATAAGATCACAACGTGACGTAAGAAACGTTCATGGCATACCGAATGTCTTATACCATCAGCCTGAATTGTTTGGAACCTCAGACTCTTCTTGTGAGTTACCTTGCTCAGAGGAAACAGTTGATGAAATAATGGACGAATTTACTGAAGAATTGCCAACACATGGTTGTTCTTATGATTTAAGAATAGTTTTGCAACATCTAAGTGGTATGCATCCAGACCAAATTCCCATTATTGAAAGCATGGCAGATGCTGATGAAATGTTTACAGCACTGGTGCACTCTTGCGATGTGATTAACCGACATTGACACATTCATATCATGAATATTATGGGACACCCTTCAAGCCTTGATGTTATTCGTCTGATCGTGAAGAGCGTACATGTGCAAGAAAAAAATCTACATAATTTTTTATTTCAAATTGGTAAATCTATGTATTAAACCATTCTGACAATAGGTATCATTTATTAAAATGTTTGTTATAATATACACAATGCATTTGTACTGCTTGTTTAGAAATACATTGTGACATTCGTGAAAAGAAGACTTTAATACCTTGAAATCTTAAAAAGAGTCAAGTGTAATACTGGATTGTTTATTTCACAAAATGATCATGCAGATGTGTTATTTTGTGAAGTAAACATTTAATTTTTAGACTTGACTTAAAATATTTTAGTCTTATTTTCACGAATAGCAAAATGTATTTCTGAATAAACAGATGCATTGTGTAAGTTATAACAACCATTTAGATGATACGTATTGTCAGAATGATTTAATACATAAATATACCAATTTGAAAGAAAAAGAGTATTTAGAACCTTAAGTTTATATATATATTAGCTATCAACATTTTGTCGGTACAGTATTAACTTCTTATGCCTAAAAGGAATTAGTGTCTTTAGATTATTTGCAACATGGATATTACTCCTTTACTACTTATTTACTTCAGAGAATCAGCTGTTTGATTATTGGCAAGTACTATGAATAATGATTACTTAATTAAAAAGTGAATGAACTTTTATTTGACCGTGTATGTTGTTTATTTACATTCAAGAACTTAATTATCGAACTGTGTCAGAAATTTGAGAAGAAAAAAGAACCGTAATAGAGAATAGATAAAGAGAAATATTTCAAATGTATCAGAAGTGGTTTGGTTTGGTTTGGTTGGATGTTTTAGGTCAAGATTTAGGTTACAACCCCTACTCGAAACCTCTCCCTACTCCTTTCACAACACGGGCTTGGGACGGCTACAGCGGAGTTAATCAGAAGTGGATATAAACAGAGGCTATATGAGAGATAGAGTGGTCGATCGTTGGTTATGGAATTTATTCCACACGAGTAAGTCCTTTTAAGTTATATTAGACACGAGCTTTAGCAAGTGTTTTTTTTTAATAACTTTTGAATTTTAATTTACTCGTGTGGAATAAGTTCTATAAACAACAACCACGAGTTGTGAAACCTGATTGTAGTACCTCAATTGTTTTTAATTAAAAACATCGTGGATTCAATCACTTTGACGGCTGATTTCATCGGCAGTTTCTACAACGAGCGGCGGAGAACATAAGGATTGACCTGCATTTTCATTGCGAATACAGTAGTATGAACGCAGTTGGCAACGAACATAGTCTGTGGAGCGCGTTAGTGCTCCATTAAGATACTAACGTATTCACAATGACAATGAAAATCAATACTTATATTTACATCCATGACATGGTTTTCTACATCAGGGACGCTATCAACTACGTTAACGTTGGTTGCTATGTTACATCAACAGTGGCGTAGGAAGATGAAACGTCATGGGGGGGCAAAGGTCCTCAATATTTTGTAACCCACCCCCCCCCCCCCACCCCCCCCCCCCCCCCCCCCCCCCCCCCCCCCGCCACACCTACAGGAGGAGATTAATTCAACTCCCAACCCATATAATGTATGCTTTATGTTCATTTTTCATATATCACTAAATTTAATCCTTGTACACATTTATAGACAGTGGGGTCGCTAAAAGGAAATTTAACGAATACGCAAATTGGCCGAATTAGCGTGTGAGCGTCGAAGGCGCGAGATTTTGGTGTTTTATTAGGGTCTGACGGTGACCCCCGGGATTAGTTTTTATGTATTTTGATGATTTTGCGATCGCCCGACAGCGCGAGATTTTGGTGTTTGGGGGGTCCGGGGGTCTCCCCCGGAAAAAATTACGATTTAGAATGGCTTAGATGCATTTTTCGATGATTTTTACGATGCATTTTGATGAATTTGCGAGCGCCCAAAGGCGTGAGAATTTGGTGCTAGGGGGGTCCGGGGGTCTCCCCCGGGAAAAAAATTACGATTTAGAATGGCTGATATGAGTTTTACGATGCATTTTGATGAATTTGCGAGCGCCCAAAGGCGTGAGAATTTGGTGCTAGGGGGGTCCGGGGGTCTCCACGGGAAAAAATTACGATTAAGAATGGCTGAGATGAGTTTTACGATGCATTTTGATGAATTTGCGAGCGCCAAAGGCGTGAGAATTTGGTGTTAAGGGGGTACCGGGGGTCTCCCCCGGGAAAAAAAATACGATTTAGAATGGCTTAGATGATTTTTACGATGCATTTTGATGAATTTGCGAGCGCCCAAAGGCGCGAGAATTTGGTGTTAGTGGGGTCCGGGGGTCTCCCCCGGGGAAAAAATTACGATTTAGAATGGCTGAGATGAGTTTTACGATAAAGTTTAATGATTATAAAGCGTTCTTAACATGGTAATTTTTCGATTTAAAGCTACCTGCATTTAGAAATGATAATTGTGTCGTCATAACATTATGCAACCCTACTCGATCTGAATATACCGGCTTCACACCATCGGCACATTGTTGTGTAACATAAAAAATGAATTAATTGTCTCGCTAAGACATATAAACAAATTGATCTTTTAAGAGACATTTTTTTTAAATAGCACATAGAATCCCTTGATGGACATTTTTAGTCTAGTTTGTGTGTATTGAATTTTCACTATTTAAGGTTTGACATTATGTGCTTGAACGTTTTAGGAAATGCGCCGCGCAGCGGAAAATTTTCTAGAATGAATTAAGAAAAATGTGTAGGAGGACCCTTTTTTCTTTCAAATAAGCATTTTTAGAAAATTTCAGTCGGCGAAAATGGGGGGGGACAAAAAGGGACATGTTTGCCCCCCCGTCCTGTGGGGAACGGGGGGGCAGTTGCCCCCCCTGCCCCCCCCCCCCCCCCCCGCTTCCTACGCCCCCTGATCAACTGCGTTTATGCTCGTTTGAATGCAACATGACGTTATTAAGCTCAAGAAGGAAGAGATGTAAATATAACAGTATGACACCATCCCTTTATTAATTTTGCAGAGCCGCAAAAATTAACAGCTTAGTCTTAATACTTCACTTGACATTTCCTTTTAAACCATTTAACAAAAAATAAACGGTTTAATACATGTATTTTTTATAAATTCTGGTCTTTTTATGTTTCCCGCCAATTTCCGGTGTCGTCCTTATTTTAATAAACATTCATATCCTGTTCCGGAAAGGTAGTGGCCCTTTAACGACGTCCTCGCTTTGTGTAGATCGAGGCAAAGTTTGAAATTTCCACCAATCAAAACGCCTTCAACTGTGGTTACATTTAATCTAATGACTTTAAGCGTGGACAATTAGGTAGAATCAGAAAACGTTTGTCCTTCCTAATGTCCATTACGCCCTACCGGTATATTCCACACAAAACTTAACCATTCTAGATTCTGCTGAGGTAACCAAATATCTTATCCAAAATTTGGCAAAAACGTTTTATCCTTGAAGTCCAGTCCACTTTTGAAATGCCTTGTCCATTCATTCCGATATGGACCAAGGCATTTCAAAAGTAGACTGGTATCCATAGTCCTGTAATATAATACATGTAGGTTTCAATAATCGTTATTTATCGTCGCCATGTGAATCATTTTGGCTAATATCGGAATCTCGTACCGGCAATATATTAGGCAATAAAAAGCCTAATGTATAGTCAGGCTAAGCGAAGTAGGCAAATGCACGTGATTTTTTATGTAAATTTCTATCAGAATAAGTCGGAACTTTCTCAGCGCCTCGTGACATGGATGTGTTTTTCACATGTACAAGTGAAAATCAAAACAAATAATGAATTATTTTCTTATATGTAACATAAGTCCAATGCTTCATATTTTTTTTCCAATATATCATAATGTGAAACTAAAAGCACGTAGTATGTATTCTTATCCCTAATTTAAAACTACTTTCAACACGTATACAATTTCGACAGGATAAATTCAAATCTATATATACTGTAACAGTAGTTCCCTGGGCAATAAAGTATACTCTATCAGAAGCTTTGAACTTCTAAATTATAAAACCTCTAACGCTGTCTGTGGTATTGAGTGTGTAATTAAATATATGTTGTTGAATGGTTATCGTTCTGCACTGAACCATGGTAAGAGTCAATGTTTGAATAAACATTTTAACCTCTATGACCGTCCGCATACTAGAAAAAAATGACCATCACACCAATAGTCCTACACTGAGCACACCGTTCCTCACACAGGGGCTAGATGGTACAGCAAACACCACGAGAGAAAACAATATGCCCCATCCCACGACCACTTATCGATATGATAGGTGGTCGTGGGATGGGGGATATGCTCGGGAAAGATTATAATTTTCCCTTGTGCTGTTTTATGTGACAAAGGTCCGCGCCTTGCCCTGTGGTTCCGCAGGGAACAGGAGAAACACTATATAAGACGTCTTTATACAGCTGCGTCTTATGAAAAGACGCGAAAAGAAAACAACTAAAAATACTTAGAGAATACTTTTTTTAAACCTTTTTTCGCATCATGTACCTGCGCCACGTTGTAGTTAAACTAATGTATTTGTTATTGTTCATTTGATAGAAACGACGTATTCGTAACCATTGGCATGTCGACACTACAAGCCAAATGGATACAAAGTAAAGTTCGATAACCTAATGAACTCTACAGAAGCCATGGGATATCACTATTTTGTTTGTTTGTTTTTTTCTTTCTTTTTTGTTATTCAATAAACATGTAAATCACACAATCAACATATTCAGTACATTATTTTCCAGTTTTCATTACATTCACTCTCAAGCTTCATAAACAATATACATTTTGTAAACAACAACTTAATTTACAATTTTCCAACTTGTATCACAGACCAAACACATATTTTGTATCTTCAATACTATTATTATTCCCACTTGTACATTCATTTTTTTTTCAAAACACATTTTTCGATGCATTCCCAACATAATGATATTTTTTTGAAAATTTCAATTATATG
>NW_027188115.1:0-44244 GCF_041381155.1 Argopecten irradians
TTTTTGCCAATTGGTGTAAGTATTCTTTTGTTCCAAATTGAAATTAGTGATTTTAGTTTTGCAATTCAATTGGATTATTCTGCTAAGATCTAAATGATATTCAATTCCCAATAGATTAAAGCGGGTGGTTCCCCATTTTCCAAATTACCAGGGTCATTCATTTTTAAACCAGATATATTAGCTTAGAAATTTCGTGATTTGAGAGTTTGATCTAAAGATTTTTCAGAGCCATCTAAAATAACAGACGTGTCATCCGCAAATTGTGGTCTTCACGTACAAGTATACCTTTAATGAATAAAATTTCTGCATATAAAATAAAGATAAATGAAGAGATGGGGTCACCTTGACGGCAGCCACGCTCTATATGGAAAAAGTTGGATAGATTTCCCCAAATATTTACTGTGCCGACTGTATATTCTTTCTAAATAGTTTTATCCATTTGATTATTGTTGGACCGAAATTAAAGTCATTTTAAAGTTTTATCGATAAAGTTCCAGGATACCGAGTTAAAAGCTTTTTCAAAGTCTATCAAGAGTAGAAGTCCAGGTATATTATTTTCCTCAGTGTATTGCATAACATTATATGTTAACCTTGTATTTTCGCCTATATATCTTCTAGGGATAAATCCAGTTTGATTATTGCTAATTAATTTACTGATTACTTTTTGAATCGTTCTGCTATTGCACCTGATGCTAATTTATATATATTATTTAAAAGTCTTCTCGGCCTCCAATTACTTAATTGATCACGAGGTTTATTGCCTTTGGGAATGCATGTAATTATTCCTTAAGTGATCTTAAAACAAATGGTCCCAATTGCTTCCAAAATATTTTCAAAAAATTCCACTGTAAAACTGTCTGAGCCAGGACTTTTATCATTTTTCATTTTTTAGCAGTGTATTTTTCAATTCATTTAGAGTAAGTGTTCCTTCAATTCTTGCTCAGATAATTTAGGAACAGTATAAGATTCTAGCAGTTGTTCAAGATTAACATTATTTAGTGTGGTGTTTTCTTTATATAAGTTTTTATAGTAATTTTCAGATTCATCAAGATTTTTTTTTGATCACAGATTAATTACCATTCCGTCCTCTTTAGTTATGTATGGAATAATTTTACTGGTGTAGTTGCGAGATTCTAAGTTACAGAAATATTTAGTTGGTTTTTCTCCCTCCCTTATCCATTTTGCTCTAGATCTTATCATGCTGCCATTTATTCTTTTGCTTTCTTGTTTTTGAGCGTTCGCCCCTGTGAGGAAGGCCCTGTCCCCTGGCCGAGACACACCAAAGTCTATAAAAATGGTATTGCCTGCTTCTGTTTAGCGCTCAGCATACAGGAAATGGGACGACTGGTTCGCCCGTTGTCAGTATAATGTGACCGGGTGGGATGTGTTGCTTGGTGTCTTCGGCGGCATTTCATAACAGTTGTAGAGATTAATTCCAAATGAAAATGGTTTGTGTTGCTGTAGTTCGCTCATATGCATTGTATTTATTATTCTGGGGTGGTCGATCTAATTGTCATCGTACACTATTATTCTTTCGTTCTGTTTGTTATCGTTCCCATTTTAATTAAGTCCATACGATGTTTAAGTCATTGCAATTGAAATCATAAAGAATGATGACTGCCTAAACATCGTTTAGACAAGTGCCTATCATATACCCTCTGAAAAAGTTTAGCCCCTTTCCTTTAAATAGATGTTTAATTGTCAGCCAAAAATCTTATGTAGCTTGGTCATATCTCATTTAAGTCCAAACAAGCGACCAAGATCTAGTGACAAAGATAATGTTATGTTGTTGGTAAGATTTCCATTTGCATTTGCCCGAATCATTTCAGCAAAGTCATTTAATCTACCGCTGTCTCAAAGTACATCTTTCGCTGATTCCATAAACTGGTAAAAATCAGATTCCTCGGTTTGTGTATGCTTTTCCACTGATATAATGGGGCTATTTTCGTTATTATTGTTCGGCTTACGTTTAAAATAGTCCTTTCCCAGATCCTCTCTAATTTGAGGAAACCGCTTTCCATTTTTGAATTTAGGTCAAATAATGGTTTATCAAAGTGTTTTGAATGATAACATGTTTTCCCGGTTTGAGCATCAATGTATTTTCTCCCTACACTGAAATTAGCTTTTTGAAATCGTGGGTTGGCTTTAAAGGCTCGTCGAGGTTTTCTGTTCTTACAATGATAGCACGTGTATGAATCTGGAAAAAAAAAGGTGAACTATAATAGGTTGGTCGATTCTGAACCAATTCGTCAGTTACGCTCCACATTTGTCAGATACGCACCATTCACATAAAAATCATAATACAGTTACACTCATGTTTTGCCCTGCAGGTAGGGCTTTATATTGTACCTACTGCCCCTATTGCGTGATCGTAAAAGGCGACTAAATTAAGGATTTTATCTTCTTTCTAACTAACTTTATTCTTCTTAATGTTTCCTTTGACAACGCCTCACTTTTGGCCTTCGGTTAGGCACTCGCCCTTGTAAAGTAGGCTCTGGGTTCTGTCTTCCTGTCAGAGACACACCAAAGTCTAGAAAAGTGTGCGTGCTTAGCGCTCAGCATACAGGAAGTAGGACGACTGGTTCGCCGATTGTCATTATAATGTGACCGGGAATGGTGTGTTACATGGTTTGTTCAGTGATATATAACACTATACAAAGAGCAACAGTTCCACTATACAAGAACACAACACCAACATACCACAGTCTCCCAAACACGCACCTCGCACACTACATACACACTACATACCGCATACATGAGAGGTCATCCTTACACCTTGACCCTGGTTGTTAATCGGACGTTAATCAAACAGACAAGCAAATTTCAGTTACCCGGTTAAAAACAAATCGTTAGGCGTAAATAAAAACTTTTACAAATATCGCTAAATACGTAAACTGAGGCATGTGAAATCTTACATAATTCGCCCGTCGCCATTTTTGTAGAGCGTAACTACAGTTACCCACATCCGGTTGTGAACAGTGGTTGTTCCCTGACTGAAGACTATTATATTAAAATGTGGTGGATTCTACACCGTCTCAACGCTAATATTACTATTTAAAGGGAGTTGGACGACTGTCTTAACCAGTGTCAGTGCAATGTGACCTAGTTGATTGTACTGTTTTAAAGTGTATTTGGTAGCATGTTTCAGTGAGATATCCCCATAATATGGCAAGTTGCAAGTACACCGTAGCCTCCCAAAACATACAAATATTCACACACGCAGCATTTTGCATATAGGGGAGGTTGTTCTTAAATGACCTTAACCAACCTACAACATTAAAAACGCTGTTTTGAAAAAATATCCTTCCTTTAGCTTATGATTTCATACAAAAACAATGAATAAAAAACAGATCCCTGTTTAGTACCAAGTCACTTTAAATTATTTCAAAGGGTTAGAAGTAATTGATTTAGAATAAAGTGGCAAGCAGGGTGCTGTTTTGAATCTTTCAGAGTTTAGAAGAAAAAAATAAGTATTGGATATAGCCTTATTTCCAATACAATGACACCGTGCATTGTCAAGAGATTTTTTTTTTGATTGATTATTTTAACGTCCTATTAACAGCCGGGGTCAAGAGAATAGCCTTTTCCTTTTATGATACTTCCACCAATGAATAGCTAAAGCTTTTAAAGCACAGATTATTTCATGTATGCAGGATGGCTCTTTGACAACATTCCTCAACAAATGCTTGCTCTACCATATCAATGGTAGTTTTCTTTAGAGCATGTAATACTATTACTATTTAAATTCAATTGAATATTAATTGGTGATTACAGTCGCCCACTCAAAAACTATATTGCTCGCTGTTTTCATTGACAACCATTTAATGAAAAATCTTAATCTCACCTGCTCGCCTATTACGTGGTTGTAAAAGGCGACTAAATTTGGGATATTTTATTTTATCTTCTTCCTAACGTCTCCCTTGACAAAAAGGGCAAGAACGTTAACCTCACTATTACAACGAAGCATAACATGAATAATACCGGGAAGACCTTCTTCAATTACCATAGCTATTAATAGGATGTTTTTCCCCCATTATATGTATATTTCACGCACTGATAATTTGGTGATTACAGGTTAATCTAATCTGATTAAAATATAGATCCTCATAACCACTTTGTTCAATAGAGGATCTGACAACATCCCATAAGAGGTCCTTTATTGGATGACCTTTGGCAATGGCCAATCAAATTGCTGCCATCAGAATCTTGAATGTGAATTTCAGGGAACGCAATAGTTTGAAAAAGCTGTCAGAAATATTTTCGTGTTTGCAGTTATCTCGCCCAAATAGCACAGCAAAGCTAATTGTATATGTATACTGGGACGGAAGAGCGTTTTCAATTTATGTAGCAAAGTGTAGAAAATGTATTTGATCTGAAGTACACGTGGTATAAAGGTCATCTGAACATGACCCCTTATGGGATGTAGTCGGATCCTCCATGAACGGAGTGGTTATAGGAATATGTATTTTAATTAATCAGATTGAGGTTAACCATGCTGGGATTGGATTCATTTACCATTTATGCAAAATTGATTTACTCCACATGTATGATCTATTAAGATCTATTGAGAAGTAATTGTTGATGGACAACGGAGCTAAAAACTAGATATTAAACTTTGTCTTACATTGTCGACACTGGGCCCTGCAGGTAGGGCGTTAGAATTGTATCTGCTGCCCCTATTGCATGATCGTAAAAGGCGACTAAATTTAGGATCTTATCTTTTCTCTTCTTCCTAACTGACTTTAATCTTTCCTAATGCCTCCCTTGGCACCGCCTCACTTTTGGCCTTGGGTTGAGCGTTCGCCCCTGTGAGGAAGGCTCTGGGTCCTGTCCCCAGGCCGAGACACACCAAAGTCTGTAAAAGTGGTAGTTTCTGCTCCTGCTTACGCTCAGCATACAGGGAGTGGGACGACTGGTTCGCCCGTTGTCAGTATAATGTGACGGGTGGGGTGTGTTGCTTGGTGTCTTCGGCGGCATGCTTCAGTGATATAGCACTATAAAAAGGGCAACAGTTCCACTATACAAGAAGACACAACATGAATATACCGCAGTCTCTCAAAACACGCACCTCGCACAACATTCACACAACACACCGCATACATGGGAGGCCGTCCTTACATGACCATAGCTGTTAATAGGACGTTAATTAATCAAACAAACAAACTGAGGCAACCAAGTACATTAAACCTTTGGAAGCGAGGTTCGTCATAACTCTACATCCACAGTATTTTCTGAGAAATAGAGATAACAAACTTTGAATCCAGGATGGCTGCCAGTCTGCCATCTTGAATCTGAATCAGTCCAAAAATGCATTATGCATGACAAGGCACCATGGGAGACCTACATATGAAATTTGAGATTCTTTTAGTATTTTCTGAGAAAATGAGCAATAACAAACGTCAATGGTCAATATACAAGATGGCTGCCTTTCAAACATTTTGTTATTTAGTCAATTCCAAAATATGACATGCACAACTGGCACCAAGAGGCGAGATGTTCAGTACTTGCAGAGAAAAAGTGATAATAATTGTTATTTATGAACAGACTGACCATGGACAAAAGGTGAAATATCCAAGATATATCTGGAAAAAATGTGCTTATTTAGTTGACCACGAACAATACACCAATGAGACAAACACAATTCTTTGTTGAAATCAATACCGTTTATTGCTGTTTTTGGTTGGTCTAATTAAACACTAACACCGTATATTTATGTGACACAATGAAAGCACATGCATAGTGGAATGTAACTATTTCACAAGTATTTTATGTTAATCTCATAATTGGGATTTTCAGGGATGTGTATGAGATGTACAAAGATGATAATTATGATAACACCGGGTTTAAGGCTTACTTAACTAATGTTTTCTCACTTTTCCAATTGTTTGAAAGAGAAAAAAATCACATTTGTAAAACAACACAAAAATGTAATGGATAAAAAATTTCATTTCCCATGAAAATAAGGGAAAAAACAAATATGCATTGGGTACAAGCTAAATTGTGTATGGATCTTAACCATGTAAATAGGTAAGTTACACAATTATATGCAGATGCAATAATTATGTTTTAATTATGCTTGGATATATACATTCATAATGTAGTACAGTGTATATATATTTAACAACAAAATAATTTTATGCAATCAAAATGTCGTGGACATATACATTATGTACTTAATAAAAACTTCTAAGATGTTATTATGATGATTGCATATTCCAATATTTCAAACTTAAGGTTGTAACTTCATGACTGAAATAAATGGATGGGTTTGACTAGAATATGTTCACTTCCATTTTGTTAAAGGATGCAGCCTTCCTTATGATAATTAATAAATTATTAAGCTTTGTGTAAAAGATACCCATTCAATCTATTGGTTGATACAATAATTAATATGAATTGACTAAATATCAGTCAAAATAGTTATAAACCATTGGTTTTATTGGTTCAATATAGTAAATTGAATATAAAAATCAAATCTATTGGTTTAATTAGTTATTCTTTAGCAACATTTAATTGGAAGTTTTAAATCCAAACAATACTGATGAAATTAAATTCAGATAATTGCTAACTACCTTAAGAATTACATTTAGTTAAGTACTTTTGATACAGTAATGAAGCGAGATTCTTGCCTCTTTTGCTTTTGATTGTATAAGCCCATTGGTTTACATAACTCATTAGAATAATGGATATAGTTGATTCAAGTAAACAAATCTGTAATTTCTAATATAACACAATAATATCAAGGCACATATATACTTATGATAATAGCATTGCATTGAAATGTCACAAATCTCACTGATTAATATCACTCACAAATCACACACATGTCAACAAAAAAGTGCTTACTGTCTAAAAATTCTAACATTACATAACATACTAGTAGCTATGTTTCATGAAAGCATATGGTAAGAAATCACAGGAGCTATCTACATACAAATAGTACACTATAGAAAAGGAGTATTGGTCAAAAAGGACCCAAGAACTAAAGCTTGTGTTAAAAATCACATACACTGTTAATGGAAGCTTGAACGGTGAGACAGACTTGTCTTGGAGAAAATATAGTGGAACCTCCTGAAACCGATCATGGTCGGTGCACATAATTTCGGCCGGTTTAGAGAGGGTTCGGTTTGTAGAAGTGAACCGAATACCGATCATTACGATCCGGATTTAATCGATCGGAAGTCTTTTTTTACACTAGTGTACTGCATGTATGGCTAGTGTTCGTTAAAACCGACCGATATTGATTGTTAATGTGAATGTTATCACAAAAGAGAGAATCATACGTTTAAAAAGGAATGGATTACAACAATCTTGACTTTGTTACCGCTTATAAATAGCACAACAAGTAAAGGACAATCCTAAAAAGTTCTGGAGATACGCGAAATCTAAGACAACAACTAAATCCAATATTTCAAATCTGTACAAAAATAATAACAAAGAGGATATCACTACAACAGATGATGAAAAAGCAAATGTACTAGCTAATTTTTTCCAGACAGTGTTTACCCAAGATAAAGATAAATCACTACCTGATATTGAAAAGATTGATGTGGAACCGATCACTCAACTAAATATTTCACCAGAAGTCGTGCAGAAGAAGCTAATGAAGTTGAAAATTTCAAAATCACCTGGACCGGATATGATCCATCCTAGAGTTCTTAAAGAGACACGCGATATTATATGCCATCCTCTAACATTAATATTTCAAACATCAATCGACACTGGGAAATTACCTGCGGACTGGAAATGCGCTAATATAACGGCAATATTTAAGAAAGGAGATCGGAAGGAGGCTTCAAACTACAGACCAGTAAGCCTGACCAGTGTTGTTTGTAAATTATTAGAATCAATAATAAGGGATGAAATAATGAGTCACATGAAAAGAAATAAGCTATTTAGTAACGCTCAGTTTGGTTTTATAGACAGTAGATCCACGGTTCTTCAACTTATCAATGTCATGGATAAATGGACAGATATTTTGGATAAAGGAGCATGCGTGGATATAATATACTGTGTGACTTTATGAAGGCTTTCGACAAAGTACCTCATGCCGACTAGTACATAAACTCGCAAAATATGGCATCGGTGGTCAGTTTTCAATCTGGATCCAAGCCTTTCTGTTTGGAAGAAAACAAAGAGTTGTAGTGAATGGCAAAACGTCGGAGTGGAATCCAGTTTTAAGCGGGATACCACAAGGATCTGTGTTGGGACCACTTCTCTTTGTTCTCTATATAAATGATATGCCCGATGTAACAAGTACTGGGACAGACACCTATCTGTATGCGGATGATACGAAAGCTTTTAGATCAATAAAAAATGAAGAGGATTGCAAAATATTACAACATGATATATATTCATTAAGCCAATGGTCAGATATTTGGAAACTCTGCTTCCACCCAGACAAATGTAAAATGATGCGATTAGGATATTCAAATACAACTAAATATGGATACAGACTGAAGGAAAATGCCCAATTTTTAAAATTTGTTGACTCGGAGAAGGATATTGGTGTCACCATAGATGATAAACTTACCTTTGACAAACATATATGTGAAAAGGTCAACAAAGCAAATTCAATCATGGGAGTGTTGCGGAGGACAATGGAATACATGGACCAGAACAGTTTTAAACTTTTATACACGGCATTAGTTAGGCCTCATATTGAATATGCTGTTCAAGCCTGGTGTCCGTATTTGGAAAAGCATGTAACAACAATAGAAAACGTTCAACGTCGAGCAACAAAGCAAGTGCCAGGTCTCTCAACTTTGCCATATACAGAACGTTTGCGTAAACTCCAACTTCCAACGTTAGCATACAGGCGGTCACGTGGGGATATGATTGAAATGTACAAAATACTTTCTGGAAAATACGATAAAGAAGTCGCAGATTTGTTTTCAATCAACCTGGGATCAAGTACCCGCGGACATAATTTGAAAGTGTACAAAGAGCATTCAAGGCTGTGCGTGAGAAAACACTCGTTTACCCAGAGAGTCGTGAATACTTGGAACAGTCTCCCATCAAATGTTGTTCAGTCTAGGACAGTTAAGCAATTTGAATATGAACTCGATTCACATTGGAAAAATCAGCCCACTAAAGTATTTATACACTGAAAAAATAAATCCGTGAATTTCTAAGAGCTGACTATTATAGGATTATAAAAAATCCTGTACATGTTAACATGTATGTTGTCAGAATAAATCTATGTATCTATGTATGTATGTATAAACGTAGTTTAGTTAGTCAGTTGCGTGAATGTTCTTGGGGGATGATCTCGTCTGCACTAACCTACACTATGATCGCTTCCGGTTACGTCAAGAATCAAATTATATGGTCTAATTACACCATGATCAGTTGATGCCGGTCATTATATGACATAGTCATTTTCTAAAACTATATGTGGCTTCAGCTTCTTCATACAGATAATTTACATTATCCAACAAACTACATATGTAAATAAAAAATCCGTGTGATTTGAATACGAAACTTCTCTTTTATTACTAGCTCTGCTTGTTTTCCTACAGTAAACAAACCGCGTGCACATGGTAGACCTTCGTTAAATATCTAAACAATAGACATGATTAAATAATTACACCACCATCTCCGGTATAATTACCGTGTACCTATAGCCTTCACATCTGTATAAATGCCCCAGGACATGGCATGAGACAACTATGGTACAGGTACGTGTGTTTTGCACGGTCCGTTGATCAGACCTCAGTGCAATCTATCTGTGTCGCTCAGGTAAGGCCGGTTTTCAGAAGTGTATTTTAGTTACATTTGACTATTCCGATCTCAAAATCGGTCTGGTATTCGGAATTGGGAGGGATCGGTTTTGGGAAGTTTTATATACTATTAATAAAGAGGAATTCATTCCGTACATGACATCCATGTTCGGTTTCTAGAGGTGATCGGTTTTGAGAAGGTTCGGTTTTGGGAAGTTCCACTGTACTGTTATCACATATGCAAAACAAAATCAAAGTACTTGCACACATCACAATATTTCTAGTGGTTAAAGGTCAAAAGTTCATAACTAAGAACGTAAATGACTGCATTCATTGCTTGGCTTCATTTCTTTGACTACGATAACAGTTCTGTTTGAATTAACGTAGGTAAACGTACATGTTATGATTAAATATACTTAGAATCATGAATAAAAAAATGTTGAATAATATTTTCTAAATAATTTGCTGACAAGTTAGGCCTATATATTTACACACATGAAACAAATAGATATTTGATATCTGAAAACAAAATGCAATATCGCAAATGATAGAATGATTGGATAATTCATATCTGTCAATGGTAATGCAAAAAAATAATAAAGTAGGTTGATGGTTCATAAAATATGTATTGGATAATCAAAATTCTGTTAATGAGTTGTGTATTTTTTCAACATCTGAAATAGCTGAAAAACGAAAGATTCAGAACCTGATGAGATTTTCTTCTCTGTAAAAATACATATCATTTAAAAAAATTTTGAAACTCAAAACCATTCTGAAAGCTAGATCACTTTGGCAGTGAGAATATCAGCTTGAACAATTATTCTTCTCGAATATTTTCAAATCCAAATGCTATTAAGAATAGATCACTTTGGCAGTGAGAATATCAGCTTGAACAATTATTCTTCTCAAATATTTTCAAATCCAAATGCTATTAAGAATAGATCACTTTGGCAGTGAGAATATCAGCTTGAACAATTATTCTTCTCAAATATTTTCAAATCCAAATGCCATTTAGAAATGAGGTAATTAAGGGTATAAAAAGTTATGTTTATTTTGAACAACTGCTGAACGTTTTAAAATGTATAATAGAAGAAATGTTTATTGCAACTGATATTTAGATGATGTTCAATGATAATGAAATTAATGAATAGGTGATTTCATGACATTTTAGTTCATTTTATTGTTTTTGCATTTCCTACTAATTAACTAACACTTAAATACTTGGTATAGTCATTTAAGGATAAGTCAAGTTTTCATGGAGGATGAAAGCTGGAGTGCCTGACCAAAAATTATTTATCAATATTGACAAATTAGAATTTCCTATCTTACATAATACTAAACATGTTAGCTATTTGACATTAAAATATTAATTAGGAGGTATTTTAAGTACAATATATCAGTACATTGCATTACAGTACCCTGGGTATATTTCATCAAAAGCAGATCTTTAATGTTACATTGTAATGGAGAATTAGAGTATTGTAACAGTCAAGCTTTACTTTTGCTAGGTAACAAGAATAAAATATAATCAGATTTGGCAGAATTTATATTATTTGTACCCCTACTATTGCACCCATTAAAGTTTGTATGGGATGACGAACATTTAAAAAGACATGAATTGAATTTGAATAATGTGGCAAGAAAATTCAATTGATATGCAATAGCCAACAGTACAGATATAAAATGCACATGATAAGGCAAAAGCATTTAATACACTGTCTAATACTAAAACTCAACACAAAATAAACTTTAGAATGTCAGAATGGAAATGCCTATAATACAAAACTAAAAGAATAAAGATAGCGCATTGGTCTAAGATGTGTTTTAACAACAAACAAAACGACATGACAAAACCAACAGACAACATGGAAGGGATCGTGTTTAAACAAGAAACTAGACAGAAATTACCAATTAAGTTTATTTTTTTTTTTTTAAATGGCTATCTGTTTGAAGGAATTTTAACAAATCAAACAGAATTTTAATAAATCTATTGCATAATCATTTAATGACAAAATAAAAATATTTGGCAAAACATCTGAATCTTTTTTGTGTAGTGAAGTTAATGAAACTTAAATAAATATTACAAGTAATCATGTCATCAAAGTGATTATATTCTTTCAGAAGGTGATTTGTACTGCATTTTATCAGTAACTAACAAAAGGTTAAAAAGATATCCTAAATTTGGGATTTCAGCTAGATCTCTTTACACAATCTGTATGCTCAAGTAATAAAAAAATAAAAAACAAAAAATGAAAAAAATATCTAAAAATTGTACATTGCTAAAAAAGACAAGAGATCCCAGAGGGATCTTGGCGCCCACCAAAGAATGATCTATGTCTGACAATGGAAAGAGGGATCTTTTCTCTGCTTTTCAAACTTTTGCAAACATACTACATATAAAATTTGAGACAGATCGCTTCAGTACTTTCTGAGAAATAGCAGTAACAAATTTCAACTATCAAAATCCAAGATGGCTCCTTGGCGGCCATCTTGTAAATCGATCGGTCCCAAATCGAAATATGCACAACTAGGGCCATAGAGGAACCTATATATGAAATTTGAGACAGATTCATTCAATACTTTCTGAGAAATAGTGATAACAAACTTTAACTATCAAATTCCAAGATGGCAGCCTGGCGGCCATTTTGTTGACCGATCGATCCAAAAACGCATTATGCACAACAAGAGCCCTAGGGAAACCTACATATGAAATATGAGAAAGATCCCTTCAGTACTTTGTGAGAAATAGCGATAACAAACTTTATTTATCAAATTCCAAGATGGCAGCCTGGCGGCCATTTTGTTGACCGATCGATCCAAAAACGCATTATGCACAACAAGAGCCCTAGGGAAACCTACATATGAAATATGAGAAAGATCCCTTCAGTACTTTGTGAGAAATAGCGATATTAATCTTTAACTATCAAAATCCAAGATGGCTGCCTGGTGGCCATTTTGTTGACCGATCGATCCAAAAACGCATTATGCACAACTAGGGCCCTAGGGGAACCTACATATGAAATTTGAGAAAGATCCCTTCAGTACTTTCTGAGAAAATAGCGATAACAAACTTTAAGTATTAAAATCCAAGATGGCTGCCTGGCGGCCATCTTGTTAACCGATTGGTCCCAAAATGCAATATGCACAACTAGGGCCCTAGGGGAACCTACATATGAAATTTGAGAAAGATCCCTTTAGTACTTTCTGAGAAATAGCGATGACAAACTTTAAGTATTAAAATCCAAGATGGCTGCCTGGCGGCCATCTTGTTAACCGATTGGTCCCAAAATGCAATATGCACAACTAGGGCCCTAGGGAAACCTACATATGAAATTTGAGAAAGATCCCTTCAGTACTTTCTGAGAAATAGCGATAACAAACTTTAAGTATCAAAATCCAAGATGGCTGCCTGGCGGCCATCTTGTTAACCGATTGGTCCCAAAATGCAATATGCACAACTAGGGCCCTAGGGGAACCTACATATGAAATTTGAGAAAGATCTCTTCAGTACTTTCTGAGAAATAGCGTTAACAAACTTTAAGTATCAAAATCCAAGATGGCTGCCTGGCGGCCATCTTGTTAACCGATTGGTCCCAAAATGCAATATGCACAACTAGGGCCCTAGGGGAACCTACATATGAAATTTGAGAAAGATCCCTTCAGTGCTTTCTGAGAAATAGCGATAACAAGAATTGTTAACGGACGGACGGACGGAAGGACGGACGGAAGGGACGGACGGACCACGGACAAAAAGCGATTTGAATAGCCCACCATCCTGATGATGGTGGGCTAAAAACTGATCAAATGGATTAGTTGAAACTAAAAGACAACGAAGACTAAAATGAACCTAATGAAAAGTAAAACAATATATGTAGGCCCAGAGAATGCCTTCGTTATAAAGCTGGAACAGTTGTGTTGTAGATGAGACCCGTTTGTCCTGCCAGCTTAACATTCAGTATTGTTTCAGCGGTGCTGTTCCCAGTAAGGACGGATGATGTAACATTCAGTATCGAACAGGAAGCAGGGGCAGGGAACTCGGTCACCAACAAACCTAGACAAAACGTAAGTAAACCATGTAAACTGATACTAAGCTCAACACAAACATGAAAATACTGTCAATTCAACCAAAAAGGTAAATTCTGTAATTATATATTAATACACAGTATTGATTCGAGTCTGTGAAAAAAGGGGAGATAATTTCTTATTTCTATTTCAAACAATGGCCATTTATTAATTTGATCAATGTTATTAGATTGTATAGATGCAAGTTACTGAAATACTGGTATATGTTCGATTGTTTTGTGTCTTTAATCTAAACATGTCATTTTAGCTGTACATATCTAGTGAAAATCTCGAAAGTTATTAACTGTGACAATTAAATATGAAATGAATTGTTACAGTAGTTTATACATCATGAACTTACCTGCCACTGAGGCAGTGATCAGACAGGTAACAATTCCACCTAGAAGTGCCCGCATCACGACTGTAGCTAAATCTCCTCGACGTTCGGGTGCCATGGGGCCCAGAGCCCCTAACATGACGCCAATGGAACCAAGATTGGAGAAACCACAAAGGGCATATGTCGCGATGACCTCTGACCTCAACTGGAAGGAAATGAAATGAAAAGTGAGTCAATATCTATAATCTATCTTTCAAATCTATCTTAATGTTCAGGTGACAAGTGTTAGATCTTTGAGATTATCATACAAGTTTACAAACCTATATATTTTACTAGATTAGCCATTGGTAGTTATTTAAATTAGCTGGTTGTATTTTGTTAGATGAGACAGATAGCATTGTCCTAGCCTCCTCCTTCACAATCCTGAAGCTATCATACTCACAGACATGGTAGTACTATCCAGACACAGCTCCCTGGCCTTGATGTATGTAGATAATTCACTGTAGGCAATAAACTCGTTCAGGAAGGTTTTGATCCCGATGAGTTCTCCAACCACATTAGCATCCTTCCAGTCCACTCCCATGAGATAGGCCACTGGCATCAACAGGTATGAACAGATCAGCTACAAGATACAAGTGTTGTTACTATAGCAACAGTATTTAGATATACATCCCCTTTCCTATCATATAAAATCTGGATGGAATGTAACTGGATGGGTGTGACAATGCAAGATAAAATATTTCATGGCAATGGCAAAAACATGTCTTGCATAAAATTAAAACCTCTAATGAACATAAATCCACATATTTCCCCCTAAAAATATTTATAATTTAATAGTCAATCAAGTTTTTTATTCTAATTTGATAACCTATTTCACAGTATTTTTCATAGCTTTAAACATTAATCATGGTTTATAGAAATTATTCACCAACTTTCCTTTGTTTTAACTCTACAAACATTATAGTACATCTGTTAAAGAATTCTTACCTGGAAAGAGAAGTTAGAGACACCAACAAAGCTGCCAAACCAGGAAAGTATGGCGTTCACACAGGACAACATGGCGAGAAAGGCGATGAGGTTGGCAGCGATGTTGGCGACGAGTTTGATGGAAGCTGACGCTCCACCAGCTGCAGCCTCAATCACGTTCTTCTCCCTATAGTACAGTACATAAAACATTGATTAGGTTTCCTCTAAATCAAGTCATATACACTGGTAGTCATAATTTGAACTCAATGGTTATATAATCACACTTTTTTCTTTTAGATACTGGTAACTTATGCTGTGAATCAATTAATCAAATACAATCAGACGTTTTACTGGTTTAATACCTATAAACCTATTACTCTTTTCAGTTTTATATCACACAAGTTATATCACCAAGATATAAATGTGTTGGCACTTTATCCACTTTGGTAGGTAGACTTACTTTGGTTGTTGAGGTTTTATGCAGGGTTCTGTATCTAGGCCTTCTTCAATCCTGAAAACAGAAATTTGTGTTTAAAAACCAGGAAATAAAACATAAGTCCTCTGGACACATAATCTGAACAGTATTTTCCCCGACTACTTTCTGGTGGTATATGTATAGTGGATTCTTAGTTGGGTAAGTGACTACTATAAGTCTGTACACGAGGAGATATTAATTACAGTCCAAATGCCAAATGGCATATATAGCCAACTGTCTGTCCCTCAACGATTTGAAAAGAGATTAAACATTCCAATCTCATGTTCTGTATTGTAACTCGGGTTTGGTTTTCAAACTGATTTAAAAACTCACTCTTCTGGTGTTGGTTTCGATCGGTTGGTTGGTAAAACCTTCAGCTTGCTTTCTTCGGTCTCTGGGTACAAGAGTTTGGAAATGGCCAGTGCACAGGGAGCGTTCATCACAGAGGCACAAAGCAAATGTTCAGCTGGTACCTACATGTATAAAATAAATTACAGATACAGGTTGTATATCTATTGGTTTTATCCCAAGTAAAACCCCATGCAGCCAAGTACAGAGGTACAACATATTCAATGTATCAAAAGTGTTATCAGCAGGTACTAAAATCCCTAGGCCTGTGCAAACAGACACCAATATGAGCTGTATTTGATACTGGTTTACAGGTGAAGATAATTTTGACTAAGCGACTGAAACTTCCAAAATCAATCGAAAAATTTCTGAGTATCTTGGGTATACGATCGGTCATATTTCTAGATGAAAATAGCTGAAAAAGTCATGCACATGATAGATGTTTTATCATAAAAAATATTTTACATAGTAAACGCCCCCCTCCCAGAAATGGACTGTTGAAATACCAAGTATGATCCTGATGTTCAATTTTAATTGTAAGTATGATGTGAACTAGAATTCTATTTATAGAAACCCAGTGTCACACCTGTACTGTTTATTTACCTGCTTGTATCATTACACTGTAACACAAGGTCAACAGTATACAAATGTAACAGGAAGCAATCTTTTCTACAAAGATTTTCACTTTCCAAAAGTTGTGAAACAAATTTGTTTTTAGTTTTCGTGTTCAAACTTGACCATTATTAAATTCTGTTTGAGAGGCGTAGGTATCTCAATATTAAATATTTCACATCCTGCACAGGATATAGAACCCTGTGTATATATGGGCAAAATGCAAGTATATGTAGGTTTGTTTCCTTGTTGTCTTTGAATTTTTTTTTTTTTTTTTTTTACGAAGGTTTGTGAAAAAAGCAGTCAAGGTGGTTTAGAAAGTATGTTGGGAAGAGTATTGGAGTAAATTCAGTACCTTTTAGAAGTTTGGCTAAAAAATGAAAATCAAAACCATCTCCATACACATATAACCTTAACTAATATTGTTTGATCATTGAAAGCTAGAACACAGTTTAATTATAAAATTATCATTAATTACTATGTACTTTAAAACGACTTGATCATCTTGATATCTAAACATGGTAAGCGTATCAGATCGTAGTTGTAAAAAGATAAATTGTCATACTGATGTGAACTAGAATCTATTTATAGAAACCCAGTGTCACACCTGTACTGTTTATTTACCTGCTTGTATCATTACACTGCAACACAAAGTCGACAGTATACACAAATGTAACAGGAATTCCTAGTGACCATAAACTCAGTAATATATACACACAGCACAAACCACAAAAAAAACCACGTAGCATATTTGACGCAATAAGCACCCAGGGCGGTTCAAAAATTGAAGAAATCAAAGGATAAAATTATGGGCTAGGGCCATTGATAGAACCAACTTTTTGCTAAAATTTCATGAAATCATTACACAGAGTTAGATATTATTTAATAATCAATTTGCAAAAGAAATAAAAAAAAAACAGAAACATACACAGATTTCTTAGTTTCATTTATGACTCAAAGGGGGGGGGGGTTACTTATTGCGTTGATACGGTAGCATCATTTCCAGTTAAAGCTCCATTAGAATATTAAAACATTTCGTACCCCAAACTCAATGTATGCGGCCAACACTCCACCAGCTATGGTGGCAAATCCACAGGTGACGATAGCGTGTAACTCTGACTTTGTCATCAAGCTAAGATAGGGACGAATCAGGATAGGGGCCTCCGTCTGAAAACACATCAAATACATTAAATCAGACGACAAAACATATTTATCAAATCTAAATCAGAAGACAACAAAACAATAATAAAGGCTTTTCAATGAAGAGTATAAACTGTAATAGCAACAAGTCAAACGGATAACTTAATGAACAACAATTTACTAAAGATTTTAAATTCTGACTGTCCAAGCTAGGAGGAGAGTGTTTGGGGTAGGGGAAAAAGAAATTTGATTTCATTGTGATAAAGTTGATCCCAACTTTTGATTGTCATATCATTTGCACTAAAATTCTAAAGCTGTGGGCTAAAGAGTAGAAGAACAAAAGCACCAGGACGGATTCTTATTGTCCCATAGTCAGGACTCTAACACCCATAGAAGAGACTATAAGACTCCAGTCATATGTGGATATGAAGAGATAGGGATATTCTATTCCCCGAGGGTCCACAAAATGTAGTAAAACAGGGCTTGCCGATGGGTGTTGCAACATTTTGTGATCCCGAGGGTAGAATACTCCCAACCTTTCATATCCACTTATGAAAGAATTTTTCTTTACATACCTCGAGCGTTTTATTAGCAGTGTAACAACTAGACCGCCATTTTGAAATATAATTCGAACGAAATCCACGACTGGAAATCAAGTTTCCATACATGAACTATTTTATGTGATATTTTCAACAGCAAATTTCAATCGTGTAGCATCTTTATAGTAAATCAGTAATATATCTGATGGAACAAAATGTTTAAGATTTTAACCGAGGAAATAGAGATTTTGTTTGACTGCGCGTGACGTCAAAAAGGCTTTATTGTATGGTAGACATGCAATATCAGCCGCAGGGGCGACATAATGGTATTGCCCTGGACCCATAGAAGTACACTGTAGGTATGGAAAAAGAAGAAGGTGTGTATGTAACTGCACTGTCCTACAAATGCAACCTTCAAATGTATGACAATTTATTTAAAATCAATATTTCCTTACCAGGCCTACAAAGATGTTGCCTGCAGCACACAGAGACTCGGCAGCTGTTGTACCCAGGGTTACCCTCATAATCCAGGCAATCTTGCCGATGACGACCTGCATGACTCCCAGGTAGTACATCACAGAGATAGCACAGCTGAAGAACACAATGACTGGTAGCACCTGGACAACACAAAAAATATAGGGGTTACAGGTGTACTAGATTTCTTAACGACATGATATCAATATCAATGAGTGTTGAAATTTAAAGAAAGACGTTATATGTACATGTATACATTATCGTATGTAATATTTACAACAAAAACTAACTACTCCGAGAGCTACATGTACTTTGTTATATATCAAGTAAATACAAGTTTTGCAAAATATTTCAACTGTTAAAAAGATTTTATTCGGTACGAAATTATAAAATCAAAAATGCAACAAATAAATGAGTGCTCCATCAATGACTTCAGTTTATAAACAAACCCACCTTCATAGCAAAGAAATGATCGGTGTATTTTTCTCCAAACACAAACTGTGTGCCGTTGTTAGTGAAACTAAGAAATATCTGGATTTTGTCTCCGAGAAATTTGAATGCAGTGTATCCCACATCTAGCTTGAGGATAAGAGAGGCAAAGAAAAACTGTAACAAAAGTCCCCCAGCTACAGGTCTCCAGTTCACCTAAAGCAAAAAATAAAATGGTGAAATCAACAGCCAGATTTCATATAACATGCTGTTGTTGTACCCATCAGATGTGACAAGACCAGGAATAGGTTTACTTTTACAACTTCAGCTATATGTTAATCTAGCTTCATATCTATGAATAACATGTTGAAAGTCATAAATACTAAAACAATCTTGCTATTAACTGTCTGACTGATGACTATTACAACAATAACAAACATTCAAAAATAAAAAATGGCTACCTAAATAGATCAATGTTTTGCGGTGGATTGTCTGCAAATAAGACCCCCCCCTCCACACCATTTTGATCTTTATTTCTTCTCTGTGTGGGGAGTCTTGTTTGCGTTGAAATATGATAGATGTTCTAAAATTCATCCTCAATATATCCCTTTATTTTTCTATGTAACCTGTCGGTATTTTTTCAAACTTCATGCTCCATTAACTCCATTACCTGATTGGATAACTCTTTATACATTTACAGCAATCTCTGAGAAAATTGTATTCAATTGTATTTCATCATGATTTTCAATGACTGATAAATAAACCAATCTTTATACCTTGGTGGGATGAGCTGAACAGATCCACATCACCAGTAAGAAAACAAAGATCCCCACCATGGAGATAGCATTTTCTGGTCGTACCCATATGGATGTTCCAGCGATTACTACAATGGCTGCCAATACACAGATCATCAAAAATCTGTGGAAACAAATAAAATCTCATTACATTTACTCTTGGTAATGATTTGTTAAACATGCAAGTTATTTTTACTGACTGTATTAAGTCTGTTTACAAAATTGCTTCTTTAAAGATGCTCCACCGCTGACAAACGTTATTTTTTCACTATCAAAAACATGAGCAGATGATTTAGTATCTTACTTTACACCAATAACACCATTGAAAAGTTTGAGCTTCTAATTTTACTTTAAGTTAAAAATATGAAAAATAATTAATTGCATCCCGAAAAAAATTCTCGTGGCACTATATTCTTATATGGAATGAAGTACTGATTGCTCATGCACCAAAGGCAAAATAAATTATTTTATATTATTTTTTATGTTAATTAGACTTATATATACACGATTAAACACCAATTATTGTTCAAGTGATGAATATCTGTCGGTAGTGGAGCATCTTTAAAATCTATTAATTAATTCTTTCAATCCTAAAAACACAAATGGACATTTCTCATCCCAAAAACAGGAATAGCTCATTATGAAATCACAGGGTTAAGAATTCTTAACTGGATTGCTAGATTTTTGATAGACCCCAAGAGAAGAACCATTTGTCAGTCCCAGGAACCTCTCCATTGCATATATATGGTTATTATACCTCGAACTCTTGACCCATGTGTACAGTTTCATGCTATAGTAGAAGACCATTTGACCACTATCAAAGTTTGGTGCATTATATATAATTAGAAGCCAGTGTAACAAATGTGTACTAACACTTTAAAAATCTTGATCATCTTTTTTCTGTCGTTCAAGAAGCTCTCTGTAGGCTGAATGAATCTTGTCTGTATTCTCTCTCCAAACTTATCGCTGATCAAACTTAACATGGTGATGACGATGCCGACACAGGTCAACACCACGAGTGGGGTAGGGTCTCGGAATCCTTCTGTCTGACACAGGACCATCGCCGCGACAAAATAGGCAACATAGGCAATGGCTAGAAAGGCATAGAAGACCTGAAACCATGAAAAAATAAAAATTCAATATTTAATACTATTTGAACTGCTATTTCAATCCAAATCTTTTATACATATTTCCCATAGTAACTTACCATATATTCTCCAAGGTGTGTAAAAATTGGATTTATGGGTAAGGGATTGCTACTGTAGTATGGAGAAAATGCATATAAAATGTCCCTTTAACATAGTCAATTCAGTTTAAAACAGGTTATTTGTGCATTGATCACAAAAACATTCTTATTTTCGTGTATTATATAAATAAGAAAAATAATCTTGTTTGTAATGAATTTAAATGTCATTTTGAAAGGACTTTTGAATTCAATTACCCGACAAATTTTGGTTTTCCTGGATGCGTAAAAGTCAGTCAACATCAGATGAGCTTGAATGAACCCAGAGGCCAGGTTGAAATGATCCGACGGCGCCTCATCTTCATTCTTACCATTCCCTATGTTACAGGCCACATCACCTGTACAGGTAAAACAGATGATTTTACATGGGGGGAACAAACATTTTGTTTCAAATACACTGTTATTTTAGAGAGAAAGTCTTTAGTTTAATAGTAATCCGTTTACTTTCTTAAATCCTTATATCTAAATAATTTTGGTTGTTAATTGTTGCTGACGTGGTAATAAATAGCATTAGAATAATTGTTGTAAATTCTACAATTAAAACCATAAATCTAGTTCCTTAATTGTAAGAAATATTGTTCAAATGCCTTCATTATCACGTAACAATATTTAATCAGAATTTTTTTTTTTTTTTTTATTACGAAATTTAACTTATTTCATGTTAATTGAAGTTAGTTACCTCATTTAAAATCCCTACTCATGACCATTTACCAATCCAAAGCAGTTATTTACCACTGTTTATTCTTTGTCTTGGTCTAACTGCCTTTTTATCAGGTTGGTAGCTGACAGCATGTATGTCATCGTAAGGAGGAGGTTGACTGGCCATCGAGTCTGTGCTCTCAATAAATACCTCTGGGTCGATAGATCTGGGCTTCTCTTCATGTTCTACTTCTGTGTAGGTGTAAGCAGCAGGCATCTTCTCGCTAAAGGAAACAAAGAAAAACTGTCATACTGAAAAAGAATTTCATGTTCTTCCAAACACTATCTTTTTAATTATTTCAATCTGTTATAATCAGTTATATATATAGCTGCCGCAGTTCAAAAGCATATAGAGTGTGAAGTTAAATGTGAATCAATTTAGTAAGTTGAACTTGGTATGTACATCTTTGTTTGTAAATTGTACTTTTGAAACATTCCATGTAATTTGAAGTGTTAGGCCTATCATTTTATTCATTTATGATGTTGTCAATAGCAAATTAATTATTTTTGCTTTACCGCCAACTAAAAGCGAGGCATTAAAATCTATAATTATAACAAGAGATCCCAGAGGGATCTTGGCGACACACAAAAGAATGATCTGTCTGACAATGGAAAGAGGGATAATTTCTCAAAAATTTGCTTCATACTGATACTATACATTGTACATACAGTCGAGACTGTCTGAGCGACCCCCTGTATGTAACGACTCCCTGTCTTATGTGACCTTTACTTGGGACCCCCCAACGTAATGTTGTTATATAAATGGTCCGTTTTCAGCGACTCCCTGTCTTACGTGACAAGCGACCGTGTTTTTACAACCCCAAAACTATAAAAGGTCTGTCTTGAGCGACTTTTCATTCGCCTGCGCCCTTAATTATGATCGATAAAGAGGTGTGAACATCGAAGTAAACATTGTCTGTTAGAGTACATAACTGTGTAACCAGTTTTGACGGATCATGAAAGATCGTTTTTTCCACAATATTTGGCTTCAAAACTATAAAATAGGTCAGGTACTATCCAGATCTTTCATCCTTATAATAAACAATTGGTAAACCATTGACACTAACTAAAGACGGTACAGACCGTTAAATATAATCAGCAAGGTTTATTTTTGGCTACCGTATCAATCATAATACCTTGGCGTTGGGTGAAACCCTTCTTTTGCGTTTTGTAGCGTGACATTTACGACCAACGACATAATTTTCACTCCTATGATATGAAGAAAGAAAGTCATTAATAGATGCCATCCCCCCCCCACCTGCTGAAGTGCCAGTCCATCTCTTGTAAAGACAAATGGACTAAACGACTTGGGCTTCAGCTAATGGACGCCATTATGGTAATCGGTGTACAGTAGACTTTGGTAAATTTTCGAGCGAAAATACAGCACCAGGCTCTTGACAATATTTACCTCTACAAAAGTACTTCTTTTTCATCTAAGCTTACACAACATCTGCAATTATTTTGTAGAGGTCATTTTAGGACAGGTTTGATTTTTGTGGTTTTTTTTCTTGTGTCTGTTTAAAACCATTGATAAATTTTTTAAATAGAAGAAAAAATGGGTTTTTAATTCCAAAATTACACCTTCTCCAGATATAATTTTTTGTCTTAAACACAGTTTTAAACCCAAATACCAATGTACGTGCGTCTGCTTGTATTTACATGTATTGCTAAATGATTTTTTTATATAAAAAAACAAATCAGTTTTTATTTTTCTAAAAATTGATAATTATTATTTTTAAATTCATTTAAAAGAAAATCAGGTTAATTGATATATTAATAAACAAGATATGTATTTAATGACAATTACCTACAGATTTTCAAACAGTGATGTTGCGGTTGGACTGTCTTAAGTGACTCCCTGTCTTAAGTGACTCCCTGTCTTATGTGGACTTTTTTGTAATGGTCCCTTGGAAAGTCACATAAGACAGTCTCGACTGTATAAAATTTGAGACATTGCTTCAGTACTTTCTGAGAAAGAGAGTTTTATAAATTTATAGTAAATATCCCGATTTTTTTAATAAGTTTTTAAAATCTCTGAAAAAAATCACATGACTGTTAAGATACATTGACTGATGAATATATATATTTGTTACATATATTCATCAGTCCATCCACCAAATACAAAAAAAATGAATGGCAACATCCATTTTCATAGAGTTGGACGTCCCCATGATGAAAAGCCCACCAACGGTGGTAGTGGGCTAAAAATACCTATTATATCAGGTAGGCCCTAATCTGAATTTTCAAGATAGGGGCACTTTACTTGATACACTGTATGTTGATTGTATATATGTATTATCATATCCACTTCTATTTTTCTCTTTACAATTGGAACCACGAACCACAGGCGTCTGCTTCTGGTTGATAAAAATATAATAACCTATCCCTACTCAAGGATTTATACGTCCTTGCCCCTACTATATGGTAGGGTAGGATATTATTTTTCCAAAATAAAATTGTGCAAGAACTTCTTTAACAATGAAAGATGTGCGCAGTACATGACTTTGCCTAATTATTTAGAAATGGTCTCATTCTGTGAATCTCATTCGGACAAGCGAATTTGGCCTACCCCCACGTGTACTGAACAGGTCACTAAGTACATACAATAAACATGATCCAGTACAGTACAAGTATGAGAAAGCCAAGATCAGCAAAGTGTGAATGGTAAACTAATAAAACATATCTTACTTGTTCAAATATAAGTATAGTCAGATCTGTTTCCAGTGTAAATATCGGCGGCTACAAAACTTCCTTGATCTCTTTACCCACGTGTGCTTAGTTACAGTACGTTGGGGCATCCACACCGGAAATAGATGGTGGTGGCTAAATCTTGTATCCCGTGCCGCGCCCGCGCAAGGGACCCGCGCCGGAGACCCGCGCCAGAGACCCAAGCCGAGCTTTGGTTATTTTCGTTGTTCTCTTCAACGACAGTCTAAATTAAAACAATTTCTTGAAACATATATTCTTTGAGTTATATGTTATCATTCCGTGTAAGTTACGTTACATGAGATGACTCGGAACTTTATAAATCGCCGATTTCAGTTTTGTCAAGTGTCATTTGTTTACCCCGCGCTCAAGCGTTGAGTTTGAAGGTTTTATGCAGATTATTTCAAAAGTAAGCTTTTATTGTAATAATTGTTATAATTCCAACATCAATTAAACCTAGCTGATTACAAATATGTATATCTCAAATAACATAACTTACACGGAAAGATACAGATTAATACAAAGACTGCCAAAATATTATTTTAATGTATGCTGTCGTTTAGTCCGCTAAACCTGCCTATATTATTAGGCTTTTTTTTTTTTTTTTTTTTTTTGCCTAATATATAGTCAGCTCGCGGTACCTCTTAAAAATGTGAAATCGTAGGCCAGATTTGGCCTACGCTACGTCAGCGGCATATTTCTAATATATCGTCCATGCAATGCCGGGAAAACGTACACATACCTTTATATTGGGATCTTATGTACTCCTTTGCCCCATGTTACATCCCATTTATGAAATTAAACAACTGTGTACAACGAAATACTTCCGAGACCCTTCTATTTCACACATTTGTAATGGCCGCCGTATACACATTTAGTAGAGCAAACGGCAGCCAATCAACTTCGCTTCCGGTTTTATTTTTAAAAAACCACGTGTAGTTGAAAGATAAACAAAATGCTAGCCAGTTAGAGTTTTTAAAGTAAAATCATGGTCGACATACACGACATGTTGTCAAATATTCAAATTGAACACGACTATTGCTGGTACCGCATAACTTTCGCGATATTCACGTTGCATATACATGTAGCATATACACGGTAGAATTTTGTTTATCTTTCAACTACACGTGGATATTTAAAAATAAAACCGGAAGCGAAGTTGATTGGCTGCCGTTTGCTCTACTAAATGTGTATACGGCGGCCATTACAAATGTGTGAAATAGAAGGGTCTCGGAAGTATTTCATTGTACACAGTTGTTTAATTTCATAAATGGGATGTAACATGGGGGCAAAGGAGTACATAAGATCCCAATATAAAGGTATGTGTACGTTTTCCCGGCATTGCATGGACGATATATTAGAAATATGCCGCTGACGTAGCGTAGGCCAAATCTGGCCTACGATTTCACATTTTGTAAGAGGTACCGCGAGCTGACTATATATTAGGAAAAAAAAAAAAAAAACCTAATAATATAGGCAGGTTTAGCGGACTAGCTGTCGTTAAGGAGAAAAGTGAACCGCGGGTCCCCAGCGCGGGCGCGGCACGGGATACAATATTTAGCCACCACCTACAGTACGTAGATAAGAGTGGGCGGCCGGTGAAAGCTTCACTGCTGACTACACGCATGTACAGTAAATATGAGAAAAGGGCGGGATGGGTTGTTTAGTCACATCTGCTCTCATATCGATCCATGCCAAGGATTTAAAAATTAATCACTTACATCAGAAACATATGATATGATAGACACTCTGTATATGTTGTTTCTGCTTATACATGTATTAGTAAAATCTTAGTAAGATTGTGCTAAATATACTGTATATGTACACAGATCTAGAAAAGGTGGTAGTGATAATAGATATCATTCAATGCATCACGATGCTGAATCAGAAACACATATATATATACCAAGGATTTTATAAGTGAGATCATCTCATATACCTACGTCCTTGATAAATACAGTTATACCAGAGATTTAAATAGTATGTTTCAGGAATTTTGAAAGGATCATTTAAAGGCCCACTAACTTTCCGGAGGAATACATAAAGGTTTCTTAAAAACATTAATAACATCAGAAAATATATACCAATGGCGAAAGATGAAGTTACAACACCAAACATATGCAATATTTCCTGCATAAAGTTTGATAACAGTGGAGAGTTGTTTCGCTGTTTTGCCGTCTGGCGCAGCGATAGCCAACTAGATCTACTGCGCGGTATTTAGGACGACGGCGGGAAACATAAGACGACCCGCGTTATTGAAAATTAACATTTTATTTATTTTAATCAAATTGTTCAGAATGTGATGACACATGTAGTATTAACGGTAAGTTAATAACTTTAGCGACTATATAAAAATATCGATCTCGTTTTACTTTCCCATTTTAAAAATTAAAAGCCGTTTCGGAAAGGTAGTGGGCCTTTAATTTATAACTAGAACAGTTAGACACTGTATATTATCTAATCCTTTTGTTAGTGAATGGAGTAAAAAACACTGTTGATAATGAGTGAATTACTATCTAGATTTCATCTAATACTGTACAGTCACAGGCGTTTGGCTGTACATTTTATTTATTTTTCTCTCTATATATATCTGTGACCAAGGATTTATAACGCCTGTGGTACTGTACAGCTAGATCAAATTCAAAGCAACTTGTCGACCAAAACATGGCCGTTTTCGTTTATTCGGAACATCCGGTTCGTTATTATTAATAACGACAACAAACGACAACAAACGACAAGAAGCGACAACAAACGACAACACGTTAAATACAAGGAAAAGTTAGTGACAACACAGGATATGTTATTCAGTACATTAAAATGAATATTTCTACCAAGTTTTATGAAGATTGGAGCAAAAATGAAGGAATTAGAGCGATTTGAATATTCTGAAATCGGCCGCTGGTCAACGATAGATCGAGTGACAAGAGGTTTGCCGTGACGGTATATACCGACAACACATTGTAACATCGAAAATGTTTTGAAAACCTAACGACAACAGATGATATGTTTTTTGTCATACTATAATGCATCTATGTACAAAATTTCATTAAGATTGGAATAAAAAATGAAGACTTTATACCTGTTTTAATGTTACGAGATCGGCGACTGGTCAGATTTATATCGTGAGTGTGTATGTTCATGTCATTACCGACAACACATCATAGGCAATAAAAATATATTACAAAAACCCTAACGACAACATAAGATCATGTTTGTTTTGTTCATACCATAATGCTTATCTGTACAAAATTTCATTAAGAATTGGAGTAAAAATTGACGATATTCAAATATGAAGAGACGCAGAGTGTATAGCATGTAGTAGGTAAGAGCCAAAGCTTCTACATGTTACAGATCTAGCATCCGACGAGACAAATACAAAATCTTATTACGAAATTAACGCAGTCTAATGTTACCCGCCAGGGCCAACTAATAATGATATGTAACCTATATCTAAAGAAAGTAATTCATGGCCAAGTGTAATGTAGTATTGATGAAGATTTGAATGAGTATTGCTCAATTGAAATTCGTCCAGTAGAAGAAGACCTGACGGCTTAGCAGAACAGTTATACAATAGAAGAGAACGAACACAAAACCAGCACACACGTGTAGTATAATATCAGTGTGATTCTTCAGTTCGCGATTGTATTTATTGTTATGTAAACATATGGTGTTTATATAATATACTTCCCATATGTTATCTTAAGAAATACACTATTATATGTTTATTTTTTTTTATTGTACATTTTTGTATAAAATATTTGCGTATATTTTCGAGAGCATGAATGAACGACAAAGAAAAAGCGCCGATAATGTCGTCTATCTTTGGCGAGGATGGACTGATCAATTCGGATACTATCAAAGAATTTGATTCAGTATCAAGCAAAAACGACGATATGTATGGTGAACGTATGGGTACATATTGGTTTGAAAAAACTTTAACCAACTATCCGGCGCAGGGTGGATTGAGGCCCGAGTACGATGCCCCCATATACCCAAAGGCTGGAAAAACAACAATTGCGAATCAATGAATGACATCATAAAGCTTGTTGGTGACAGGAAAAATTAGAAAGTTCCAGATTTGATAAAACGATTAGAGCACATACAAAACACGCAGTACAACCACGTGTGCAGATCGCTTCAAGGAATAGGAGAGTACGAAATAACTCCGCATGCGCAACATTTAAAAATAAGTTCAGTATTTTGGAGAGAACTGCCCGTTGTAGAAAAGATAACTGAAAGTGCACAAGTTTTTGAAACTTGTGAAGCAGTAAAAGGAACTTATATCTTCCACTAATGGCACGCGCGAAAACGTGTGCGTGGAAATCGAACAGAATCGCACGGACCGGTCCGTCTAAACAGAAAAAATGTCTTAGCGAAATCTTGTGTGCCCACAGGACGGGATTCAAGATATTTAAGGATTGTGTTTCTCTTAAACAGTTAGACTTTAAACGATACGTTTGCGAAATAATCAGTTGGACATGTAAGCTTCCCGAATTTAAAACTTACGATACGCAAGCGAAATCTTGTGTGCCCGCAGGACGGGATTCAAGATATTAAAACTTCATCTTTCAAATAAAACGTATTAAATAAAGTAAAAGTTACCGCGTAAATAAAATAGTGAATTAATATAAAAAAATATTTACGCAGCTAAAAATACACACAAAAAAAACTAAATAGATTAGCTACACCAACATATAAAGGACCCTGAGTAGAACCACGTCCGTTCGTAGGGTCTGGAAACATATTCGTGTATGATACACTATATGTGAACGATAGACCTTACTACCCACCAGAACACCCTCGAAAACAACGAAATTACCGTCAAACCTCGGAAAGTCGTCACCCTAACCAGCATGCACCCCGGGGCTACAATTACGACCCCCCTGGACATCACCGCGCACCCCCAGGCAACCACCGCGCATCCGGTGGACACTCTCAAGAAAATCGAGGGACACACGGAATCTCCGACGACCGCGCTTCTCGCGTCTCCGCGCGCCCCAATTCGGAAACGACTTTCCAACAGACCTCAACGCCGACTCTCAGACCCAACGAGAGACTGACAGTAGGACAACACATCGGACACCCCCAAACTTAGCCCAAGAGAAGTCTAATGATCTTAACATTGGCTTCTTGAACACATGTGGAATTACTTCGAAATTAATTGACCCAGAATTTCGAAGCCTAATTACAAATTACGACATTTTGATATGTGTTGAAACAAAAATTGATGAACACGATGAATTAGACCTACCAAATGGCTATGTATCCTTTTCAAAATATAGAACCAAATTCAAAAGAAAATCTGGCGGTATCACTGTTATTTTTAAGAGCCGCTTGTCAAAATATATACATTTTCATGATACAATGTGTGAATATGTTTTGTGGTTTGAAGTATCTAAAACTCTATCTGAATTAAATGAAAATTTACTTACAGGCTGTATATATATTCCCCCTGAGAATTCTAGGTATTCCTCAGACAATGCATTTACAGAAATTGAAGACGAGTTGATAATGCTATCACAAGAAAACAAAAATATCATGCTTGTCGGCGATTTTAACTCAAGAACTTCTGACGCCATAGATTATATCATACCAGATGAAAAATTACATGATATACTAGATATATCTGATAATAACCATGCTACCGATAATATGAATTCTCTTGAGCGATTAGCTCAATATGACATCCCTCTTGCTCGATCTTCTCAAGATAAAGGACGTATAAATAACTATGGGTCAAAATTGATTGAAATGTGTAAACGGAGCTCTTTATTTATCGCGAATGGACGAGTCTCGTGTGACAAGTATCTCGGAAAAACTACATGTAAAGACTCAAGCGTTGTTGATTACCTTATATTGATGCCAGATTTATTTCCGTTCATAAAATATTTTGAAATAATTGATTTTAACCCATTGTTTTCAGATGTGCATAATCTAATAAATTTCTCATTCGCTTTTTCCGGAAAAAAAAAGATGTCCGAGATGAAAAATGTTTTGCTGATAGAGATTATGTGAGATGGAATCCCTTGAAATCGTCAGATTTTGCACGAGCAGTTAAAAACAACTTGAATAATATTAATGTGAATTTAAATAATGTATTACTTAGTGACACTATCACAAGTGATCAAGTGAATGGTCTAGTGACAGACATATGTACAGTACTAACAAATTGCGCTACAAACACGATAGGTGTGACTCACCACCATAAAACAAATAATAAAAATATAAACAAACCTTGGTTTAACAAGGATTGTAAACTTGCCAGGAACTCTTTTAATAAATATAAAATAAGGTACAAATTTAACAAATCAACGGAAACTAAGCACACGATGAATATTAAAGGGAGAGAATACAGAAAACAACTGAGAAAGAACTACAAAAAATATCAAGCGAAATGCACAAAAGAATAAAGGGAGAACGCGAAACGAAACCCAAAAGAGTTCTGGAAAACGCTTAATAAGTTTTCACAAAAAAAGAAAACAGAAGCAAACATACCCATAGACGTTTTACACGATTATTTCAAAAAACTTAACACACCTGAAGAAGAAAATATTAATGTTATAAATGAAATTGACAACCTTGATGTTAACGATAATGACGTCAATAATACACTGAATCAACCGATTAACGAGATGGAAATACAGAAAGCTATTCGATTACTAAAAAATAACAAAGCGTCCGCCCAGATCGTATTTTGAACGAATATTTGAAAAAATTCTCCTCCGGAGATGCTCCCTGTTTATGGTAAATTGTTCAATATAATTTTAGACACGGGGATTATTCCGGATAGTTGGAGTGTCGGTATCATCAAACCTATATACAAAAATAAAGGTAGTCCGGAAGACCCAGATAATTATAGAGCTATCACATTGATAAGCTGTCTTGGCAAATTATTCACTTCAATAATAAATAATCGCCTTAATGAATATGAAAAACAAATTAACTTAATATCTCGAAACCAGGCAGGCTTTAGGAAAGGTCATTCAACTGTAGATAACGTTTTCGTTTTGCATATATTCTCATATCTATATATCTTTCAAGTGGAAAAAAAACTATACTGTACCTTCATAGACTTCAAAAAGGCATTCGATACCGTGTGGAGAGCAGGCCTTTGGCAAAAATTACATAACAGTAATGTAAATGGTAAATGTTTCAAAGTTATTTTTTAACATGTATAATAATATTAAATCATGTGTTCAATTCAATTCCAGAACGTCTGATTTCTTCCCGTGCTTAATTGGAGTCAGACAAGGAGAAAACCTATCTCCCTTTCTCTTTTCCGTGTTCCTTAATGACATAGAAAGTTATTTTGCCTCTTTAGGTAGTCATTCACTTGAAACTGTAAGAGATAAGCTTTTTAACGAACTTCACATCTTTGTTGAAATCTTTGTTCTTTTATACGCCGACGATACTGTGCTATTCTCAGAAAGTCCAGAAGGTCTTCAAAGTGCTTTAAATGTATTCCAGCTTTTATTGTGAAACTTGGAAGCTTAAAATTAATGTAAATAAAACAAAAGTTATGGTATTTTGTAAGAAAAAAAGTAAACAGAATCATGTATTTATATTGCAAAACGAAACTTTAGAAAATGTAGATAATTTTACTTATTTAGGAATTACTTTTAATTACAATGGCAACTTTGTCAACGCGAGACGTAGACTAATCGAGCAGGCACAAAAGTCAATATTTTCTATATACAAAAAAATCAGGAATCTTTCTCTTCCGATAGATATACAACTAAAACTCTTTGATTCTTTAGTAGAGCCTATCCTATTGTATGGGTCAGAGGTATGGGGATTCGAAAATTTGAAAATAATTGAACAGATTCATCTTAAGTTTTGCAAAAGAATCCTGAAAGTGAGGTCTACTACTCCAAATTTTATGATTTATGGTGAGCTAGGTCGTGTGCCATTAGAAATAAATGTTAAATTAAGATTAGTAGGTTTTTGGAATAGATTGCTTAGTAATGATAACAAACTAAGTAGCATTTTATTACAATTGGCCTTACATTTGCAAAATGATGCTAATTTTTCTTTTAAATGGATTAAATGTTTACAAAGTATTTTTAACGAAACTGGATTTTCTTTTATATTCGATAATAAAATACTGATGCCTGATAATTTCTACAAAGATGTTTTGAAACAACGTCTGATTGATCAGTTTATACAAAGATGGTTTTCCGACTGTGCTAACTCATCTCGTGGACAATTATATTCTGTATTTAAAACAGAATTTTGTATGGAAAAATATTTATTAAATTTGTCAGAACATGCCAGAATACAAATAACAAAACTGCGTACTTCGAATATTAAATTTCCTATAGAAACGGGTAGATGGTATAATATCCCAAAAGTGAATCGTTTATGTAATTTATGCGCCGAAAGCATTGGTGATGAATTTCATTATTTGTTTATATGCAACAATATTACTTTATCGACTCTAAGAAATAAATATATACCTCGCTATTATTATACAAACCCAAATATTGATAAGTTTAAAGGTTTTTTTTATCAATATGCAACCAACAAGTTCTGACAGGTTTATCTATTTTCCTAACCAAAATGTCCCCTCTTTTGTAATTAATTCCTGTGCGGTTGTTTATCTGTTTGTTCTGATTGAAATATTAAGTTATTTATATGTACACATTTATACATATAATGTGGATGTACATATGTGAGAATATTAGATTTTTGATCGTATGAATTGTGTGTGTGTGGCAGGTTATATATGTACACACGTCAATGTATGAGGATAATATGGGTTGAACGTATACATTGTATGTATGTGTGTGGCTGGTGTTATTATACACATATGTATGTATATATAACTGTTAATTACCAAATTTATCTGTCCATTCTGTCAATTATATTTGTATGCCTCCTCATGTTACACATATATTATGTGTCTGAGTGTTAAAAATAAAATCTTGAAAAAAATCTAAAATCTTGAAAATCTTGTATTGAGTTCTACACCGACTATAATGATGTTTATACAACAATGGTTTAGACAAACAGTATCGAGACTCTATGCACTCGTAACGGCAAACCTCTTGTCACTCGATCTATCGTTGACCAGCGGCCGATTTCAGAATATTCAAATCGCTCTAATTCCTTCATTTTTGCTCCAATCTTTATAAAACTTGTTAGAAATATTCATTTTAATGTACTGAATAACATATCCTGTGTTGTCACTAACTTTTCCTTGTATTTAACGTGTTGTCGTTTGTTGTCGTTTCTTGTCGTTTGTTGTCGTTATTAAGTGTGACCCATTTCAAGTATAAACCCTGACGGACCTGCAGTTTTTGATACAGGCTTTGTCAAGGCTCGTCTGAAAACAATATAAAATCACCAGGTCCGTCTTTACGAACAACTGTACACGCTTTTCCGGATTGTGTTAACCCGTTTTTCGTATTATATTAAGCGTTTCAGTGATCAAGCACCTGCCGCGAAAGTATTTTTGAAGTTGGTAAACTTCATTGATGATGAGTATGTACATGTAAGTTGTCTTTGGATGATAACGCTCTAACTTTTGAATCGTTATGTGTAACATCTCGACATCGCCTATTTTACCGTGAGATTCTCAATATGTCACCAGAAACTGATATCAAACAAATAGGACAATAGACAAACATACACATGTAAGCTATCGTCACTGATAGTGGTAAAAAAATGATTATAGATCTAGATCTACCAATATCAGTTCTGATTTCTATGTACATGTAGGCAGCCACATGGGTTTGTAACCTGTGACTAGACCCTCTATATATGTGTCTGTAGTTTTGTCGTGGGTATTTTAAGAGATCTAGATAACAATAAACCATTTGGTTTATTTAAATTTCTGGTATTTTTACTCTAAAATGTGATAAATGTATTCCCAGAATTTTCAGAATTGCTTCTTCCAATGTTATAGATATATATATTATGCATGTATTAAGGTAATCTTCTTTTTTTTTCATTCTAGCTGATGAGCAACTATTATTAAACGAGAATTTGCTGTTGCATTTTGTAATTGGTCAACATTGAATTTGAACCACATTCAAAATGAGTGGCAGCATATTTACCATATTCCCACCTGTCCCAGCAGAGGATTCAGTTACACTGTGTGAGCAGAATGGTCAAATGGTCAATGTCCGTTCAGATGGACGTGCGTCTGCTTCAAACAAGGTATAAAATAACATCCGACATAATTATAGCTTACATGACTATAACCGACCAGTACTCTACAAATTAAGCAATATAATATCATTTACAAGAAAACACACATTTATATAGAGATTGGGAATGGGGCCTTTTATTAAAGAGACAATTCACTCAGGTTAATTCTTTTACATAACCAAGAAGCAAACTATGGCATAAATGTATTGTTGTAATTTCTTATGAAACATATAACATAAAATATTGACAAATTTCACGTCAATGTTTAGTATTTTAATTGATACCGTTGTTATTACATATCATTGATTAATACGATTAAGGGTGTACAATACATTTGTATGTACGCTGTACTCATACCCGAGCCAAAGTCACGCACATAAAACAAATGAACTATATATAACCACTGAGGAGGTGATAAACTGATTTTGAAGCAAGATAATTCACCTTATAAGGTAAACACACTACTGTCAGAGCGATTTGAGCAGTTCTAGATAAAAGTTGCATTACTCTACGAGCAAGGGACAGGGTTTGGCATACAAGATTTTTGACCACAATGTGTAATGGCGGACAGCGAGCGAGTTTGAACATTTCATACGCATTTCACCACCATGGGCTTTTCTGGCATATCACAGTAAAACCAACTGATTTAATTTCCATGAGAACTTGTTTTTTTTTCCGATATATTTACAAATTTTAATGTTCTCTTAGACTGAATTGTCCCTTTAATTGACTGTAAAATGTACTTCAGAATAGGCCCAGCAAATTGGAAAAATAAATTAACTGACAAGTGTGAATGTACAGCACAATACAAACAAAACAGATATTAACACAATCTCTGTCACATATATGCAGATATATACACATTTTGTCTCATACCTAGAGATGTAATACTGATTTACCTGATACATTGCACTCATGTCGCTGAGGCTGTATTACATGGCTACCCATGCAATCTAACTTTGTGATGCCCATGACACTGTGAAAACAAAATTACTATTTTCTCGCTGAATACCACTATTTTCAGAAAATAAGCTGGTTTTTAATGCTGGTAATTAATTGGACTGCATATCATAAATGATTAATCGGCGAGATAATCAGATGGCCTCTTCCAATCGATTATCTTATCTATTATAATCAGATTTATTTGATCTATTAATAAATGTAGAAATTTAATTCCAAACACTAAATGAAAGCAATTTCAATAAAGTGGAGTTCTGAATCAGGGTTGCCACCCTCTAGAGATGTCAAAGTGGGAGATCAGGCAATTTGACATCGACTAACATATACATGTGTTGTTTTCGCATATAAGTAAAGACACACTGTCAATTTTGTGTCCAAATTCTCCTTATTTAGAGTGCTTATATCTTTCTATAGATAATTACACAATTCCTCATAGACAAGCTCATGGAATTCATGATAACACAATCACGCATATTGTATGTATGGAAAATTGATTTGCATGCAGTTCAGATTTTCTTTGAATTTTTCTCAAAATGGTTGGCAATTATAATTGTAAAATTGTATTAGAACATTGAGGCATGAAAGAATAATATTCTTTCATGTGTGGATATGAAGGATATATTATAATCAAGACTCTTTTTAGGGGTATTCTACCTGAGGGTCACAAAATGTAGTGAAACCTGAGGCTTGCTGAGGGTTTTACATTTTGTGATTCAGAGAAGGTAGATCCCTGTATAGCCATCATATCCACATATGAAGAACGAGTCTTTTAATATTTCTACATGGATTGCAATCAATACAAAAACACAGATGTGCTTTAAATTTGTCTGTTGTCATGTGGGATGGGTAATGACAGAAAACATGAATTGGTAATTCTGCTTTATATTAATTATCTGCAATTCAAATGTTTTCACAACAATAATATATTTTCATGATTTTTTTTATTGCATGCGAAAAATACAAAGTTTAATTGCACATCAAAATAAGGTTTTTGCTAATGATTTGTATTCAAATTTTTACTTTTTCAAGCTTCCTGGTTACCCAGTTGTTACTATTCCAAAAGACACTACCAAAAGTTTATCACAGCGAGAGAATGCCAAATCGGCCTTTCTGTCTCATGATGAAACTGTCTGGAAAAGAGCCATGCATGCTTGGTGAGGAAATCCATATAATTAGAAACCCACTGTCTATAAAAATAACACTATTTCTATCTGGCTTTTAATTATCTATATTAAAGTAACCAAACTCACAGTAAGGCAAGACTATCATAAATAGGGTGTTTTCTTATCTATCAGCAGCGGAAACATTAATTGTGTCCGCTATATATTGATTTGTTTTTGACAAATTATTGTTAATCACCTCCTATTGTTCTGAAACTATGCCAAGTTACTTTTTTCTCTTCATCTACAAACACATATATATGTATACATACTTTTAAGAAATTAAAATGGAATCAGATTGATGGAGAAATATTTGTTCTGTATGTTTTTTTTGTCAAATAGACTTGAACATTATTTCATTATTTATAAAGTGGGATAAACAAGAAAAACAATCATGCATAAATCTTTAATAATTTAACCCTAGTGGCGCTGAATTGTTCTGTATGGAGATATAATGTATATGCTATTGACAAAGAAATATAAGATTTACAGGTAAAGTGATATTTTTCCAGGTATGAGATTGGGCTGTCAGGTGTTTTTGAAGAAATAGTCAACAGTCAAGATGAAGGTAAGTACAATATCATTACATGTCTAATCTGAATATTATAACAGGTACTGTACAGTCAGTGTACAGGTAGACTGAACACATACCGTACCTGTATGGTATACACGTACATATACCCAGGGAGTGGTGGAATCCTTGTAGAGAGAAAACTAAAATAAAAATAAATGACTGCCTTTCTCTTCGATACGGCAGGAGAACATCTAACAAACCATTGTTGAAGTCTGATACTTCATTATTTATTTTAAATCTCAATTGCATTGCTTAATGTAACATTTTTTCCATACCATAGTTCCAAATTGGGCTGCAACCATGGCCAAGTCAACACTGACGTCGTTCGTGAGAGGAACAAATTCTCTACATGGATCACTATTCCCTCATTTGTCAGTGAGTATTGTTATTTTATATATAAGCAAAATGAACATTGTTAGGCTTTGAGAGGATCAGCAAAATACAATTATTGAACTTCTTTTGCTTAATTAGATATTACTCAAAGACCCTAATAAATTGAAGCATATCTTGTTGGTCTAAATTTAACTTTTTGATTGTATAGTCTAGTACACCTAGCATATTCTACCCAATAAGGTCACTTGGAAAGAAGGCCAGCAAAGGGCACTTAACAAGATAAAATTTGACATGAATCAATTTGCGAAAGAAATCGTGGAAAGAAACCAATGATTTCCATATTATCAATCTGCATTAAAAAAAAGATATTGAGATAAATTAAATGGAGGTTTTCAAAAAAAGGTTAGAGGGTGTTTATTAGGTTGAATACCGTAACTTAAATATGGTTATTCTATTTTTTCTGTCATGGTCTTGCCAACATGAGTTAACATAACTCAACTGTACAGTAACAGCCACCCAAATGTAGATCCCCTTCTTAGTAAGACCACTTTCACCACCCAAAGGACCTATTTTGACACACTTTGACCTCTGTGTAAAAATTAAACCACTATGTGGAAAAAAAGGTTTATAAGTAGCACTGATTTATAGAGACCGCAGAACCAAATGATTTCGCTATATATGATATATTAACGTTTGCCACTGTCCAGGTTAAATGGAGTTTTCAAGTCTGGTCACCTGTCACTAATTTTGAAGAATGGCATCTGGCATACCTGTGAATAAAAAGAAATAAAGATCTACCATCTTGCTAAACTTTTATGTGGGGGGTTCCATCTTATGTTGAATTCCGCACCAAAAATTACCAAAATATTCATGAAATTCCAATATTGATTACCTCCCCCTGTCAGACACACACTTGACAGAATTTTAAAATTTCTTTACATATTTTACATCTACATGTATTGCCCAACCCACACATTAAACATTTGAAACTGATGCGCCCTGAATACCCAATCAGCAGGCTCCGAAACATTCACCTCTCTATGAAATCTTGTGCCCAAAAGGGGATTTCCAGGAATCTATTTTTGGTTTGATTCTGCGGTCCCTATAAGGGGATTTCTGTTTAAGATGTCTTATGTATTTATTTTTCAGATGTCAAACGAAGATATAATTAAAAAGTTTTCCCATATAGTGGAATGGTAAGATAATTATTTTTGGAAGTGAAATTAAGAAATGTGTGAATGGACATTGTTTCTGAGTTTTTATATGATGTTATATTAGCATATGGTAAATTATATACTTATATAAAAGATTTTCACAGCCTGTCTCAATATTGTGTATTTGAAAATAGATAGCTATGATTTTACATATTTCAATAGCTGTATATTGCATGCAATCAGTAAAGAAGTAAGAATATTCTTGTGTGGAGGGGACAGTTTGTGTCGCTCATTTAAGTTATTAGTTATAAGGTGTCTGACATTTCTGCCTCTAAATCAATCCTCGGGTTTTAGGCTAACAATGTTAAACAGTTGCTAGATACCGACTATACGATATTTAGAAACCCTTTTCACACGTCTTACAAAACTAGTGTATCTGAAATTACCACAATATCTTATATTACTTTAAAACAATCTTTACAATGTTGCAGGGGTTCAAGCCCAGTAAGAGCATTTGCCTGGCACCCTCACACAACCAAATTTGCATATGCAATGGAGGACGATTCCATCAAAGTTCACATGGCACGCAATGAACTTGTTCCAACTTTAAAACACAAACTTCAAAAAAATGTTTCTGATTTAGCTTGGAGGTAAGATTTCATTTTCTCTCTAGGTAGTCAAGATTCTTTGCAATAATGGTATTAAATTAATCAGACTGTGTTCTCATTTCATGTGTGTAAAAAAAATAAATTTCATCAGTAATTGACATGTAATGAGTTACAGTCCTTTTGAAGGAGGATATTTTTGCTTATATATTTTTTGAAATGATATGACTCAGGTACATGTATACTATTTACTATTCTAATGAGCTAAAGTTTGCATTACAGTGTAAACTCTTTATGTGTAAATAAATTTAGCTGTTTATGAATGTTTACATGTATATTATTTAATATTTCTTTAGGTTAGCTATATATCTATTTTATAACAAGCTGTGTATAAGATGTAATACTTACAGGCCCCAGTCAGCGTCCGTGTTAGCTGTGGCATGTCAGTCCTGTATCCTCATCTGGCAGGTGGAACCAACATCCCTCGCAACTCGGTATGTGCTGCAAGATCATAATGGTCTGAAAAATGGGAGTAATGCTCTAAAGTCCAGGACAAGAGACTTGCTTCAACACTAAGCTCACTCATCAATACTTACTAGAGTTTTTTTTTGTTCTTTTTTTCTACGCTCTTTCTGCTTTGTTGCTCATCACCACAAGATTACTTCAGTTACACTGCTATTTAGACAAATCAGCATATTTTGAATATGAATTAGGTAACTGTAACCAGAAAATGTTGATATTTCATATCCCTCCTTTTTCTTGTACCTGAAAACTTCCTATATAGGCTAAAGGTCGGTTCAGTTGATGTGGGGTATCATGTATCATGTATGAAAAAAATAGGTCATTAACATTGCATAAAAGGAAAAAGCCTATTTGGACTCTATTTCTTACCTACCTTATTTCATATACATGTACTTCATAAATTTTTTTTTGAATCATAGGTTCATCTAGGCAATGTATTGATGTCAATTAGTGTTAGGTCACTACATTTACATTTCTTTTATATTTTGACCATAAACTACCAGAAAAAGAAAAAAAAACTATTTAATACCTTCTTCACTAACAAAGATCTATTTGAATTGTAGTATCATTTAAATTATCTTTTTATTGAAGAGTTAAACATTAAAATTTTCACATGTTCACGTTTCCATTTAAGGCCATCCACCAGTTCAGTACAAGTGTTACAACAAAGTAATCATGCACCAGTCACGTCACTGTCCTGGGAACCTAATGGATGTATCCTCTTATCTGCCTCACCAGTGGACACAGCTATCCTGGTCAGTCAAATGTTTTATGTTCAATAATGATCAGTAAAATGGATTATGTGATATAATCTTTGTCAGACAATGTTCTATCAGCAGTGGTAAACATCTTCATAATTTATCGTGCCTACATGTGATATTATGGGAAATTGTATATTATGTGTATCTTGAGTGTTTTTGTTCAAGAACAATCCTTGTTAATCATATTCTTATTAATTAATTAATGCTATATTGCTGATGTAACATTTTGAGGTGTAAAATTAGCAACACACAAAAATATTGGTACATGTTATTTGATTTTTTACATGTCAGATAGTATCTGTTAGTTTCGAATCATTCACTTCTGTAATTTCAAAATTTTCTAGTCTGATTCTCTGAAGCGTTTTGTTTTTGGAGGTGAATTACATGGTGAAAAGTTTGCGTTTGAAATGACCAGATCAGCAAGTCTCTAGTCTCCATATTATCAAATAAAATTCAGTTCATAAATATGTAATGCCTTTAACAGGTGTTTTCACTGTTTTTGTTAGGCCTGGGACGTTCCGATGGAAACCTGTATTCACCTGAGGCGAGGAGGTGGTGGAGGCGTTTCTATGGTTTCTTGGTCACCAGATGGCAGCAAAGTCTTCACAGCTACTCCTTCAAATGTGTTCAGGTAGGTTCAACTAATTATTACTCAATACCCATCTTAGAAGTCCTTATCTATTAAATGGTCATTTTAAAAAACCTATGTGATATGATTCAATCTCTGTTTTATAAGAATTCATTGTAGTTACCTAGAATATCTAACAACACCTGATCAGGTATTATGTTCTGGTAATATTTTAGTATTGACAACTAAATAATCACTAGAACTTTTATTAAAAATGAAAGTTTCGTAATATTTGCATAATCTGCATAAGATCAATATCTTAATAAAATCGCTATATGTTAAGAGAATGTAAGTGTTATATTGAATGAAACACAAATGCTTACATGCATCCGACACTTGCAGCAATATAAATTATTTTATCGAAAGTTTAGTAGGAAATAGAATATAAGGTATATAACATCTTTAATGCCTTGACAGAGTATGGGAAACTACAAGATGGAGTTGTGAGAAGTGGACGAAGTGTCTTGGACGTTGTACGGTATGTGGGACTTTTATTGTTCTTTACAGTTACTTAGCTAAACATTACAATGGAAAAATTAAATGTAAAAGATGTTACAGACCAATGTCTGTCCCATATTATTGTATTTATTCATTCAAACTTTGGGACATTTATTTTTTATGAAGGCAGACTTGGTATATAATCCTGTTCGAATGTTGTTAAAGATGCTGCACTGCCGACAAATGGTATTTTTTCACCATCAAAAACAGCAACAGACGATTTAGTATTTTTCTTCAGTTACAAAAGTTACTTACTTTACACCATTACCACCATTGAAAAGTTTGAGCTTCTGATTTTATTTTAAGTTAAAAATAATTAATTGCATCCCGAAAAAATTCCTTGGCACTATATCCTATATGGAATGAAGTACTGATTGCGCATGTACCAAAGGCAAAATGAATTATTTTACATTATTTTTTTTTGTTAATTAGACATATATATACATGATTAAACACCAATTATTGTTCAAATGATGAATATCATTTATGCTCTGTCGGCGGTGGAGCATCTTTAATCAATCAAAATCCTACATTTAATACGTTGCTTTACATATCCAAGTTAAATGTATATGAAGAAAAAATCCATTCATTGACAAAAGCTTTTCACTCATTATAGAATGTATGTTTCCATGTTACATAGGCAGATTTTGCAGTCTATTTAGCGCTGTAAACCTTTTTATTTTTGCATAAACAACACATTTAACATATCAATGGCACTTACTGACAATCAAGCATTTAAATTCAAATTTGTACAAATATTTGCATCATATTTTAATTTGCGTTTTAGTTCCCTTTTGAAATTACACAGAAATTTGTTTCTTGTGAAAAAAGGGGTTTACTGATTTTAAGGAGATTAATGTTGGAATAATGAACTACTAAAGTAGTTAGTTTAACTAGGTAGTTTGTGGGGCCGCGGTGGCCAAGTGGTTAAGATGTCCCGACATATTACCACAAGCCCTCAACCTCTGGGATGAGGGTTCAAATCCCATATGGGGCAGTTGCCAGATACTGACCGCTGGTCAGTGGTTTTTCTCCGGGTACTCCGGCTTTCCTCCACCAACAAACCTGGCACGTCCTTACATGACCCTGGCTGTTAATAGGACGTAAAACTAAACAAAACAAATTATACTAGTAAAGCTATACATCTACATTCCTACAGGCAGCATGCTGGAGTCCAGATGGAAGTGTACTGTTGTTTACCACAGAGCGGGAACCAATCATATACTCCCTTACATTTTCCACATCTCGGAATGATAGAGGTACAGTGATTGGTGGGTCCCAGTCAGCTGTGGCCTCAGTGGACCTATCAGAGGTGGAGGTGAAAACAGAAGACAATGAGGATGTCGAGTGAGTGTGTAACAGTTACGAATTAAAGAATTTTTATACTTCTGCCTTGGTATATTCTCTCAGCTTAGGTGAAATCGTTGGAAAGCTTAGTTTAGCTAATAGTATTGAATATATTTTTCATGAATTGAAGTAAAGAGGAATTCAGCTATTGGCATAATAGTTATTCAAATAATTTGATTATTTGCATATTTGTCCCCTATTTATATACCTCGTTGTGTATTCCGACATGTTGTTTCTGGACATTTCTTAACCCCTGAATAGGCATGAAAGTGATGAAATAGCAAAGTCCAACAATTTATTATTCAATTGAAAAATCTGTTTTTTTATCTCTCGACAGCATTGGAGGCCTTGTTCATAATATGGTATGGGATTCAACTGGAGAAAGGCTTGCTGTACTTTTAGGTGGTAAGTGAATGTATTCATGATAGGACAATTGAATCACATTAATGTCTGCACTTCAAAATATACATTGAGGAAGCATCATCTAATTACTGCACAGTTAGTCAACTATTATTACGGCGGAATAATCTTACATAGGTTTACACAGGGAATCTTGCATTTGCGTGATGTTATTAGTGAACTTCTAATTTTTGTTTTGGAAATGCAGCGAGTCTATCATATGACAAATACATCATTAAATATGATAGTTAATTACTGATTATATTATAATTGTTTGTTATAAATGTTTTTCAAATGCAGTCTTCTATCTTTCTTTTTACGTATTTAAACTTTTCATATTTAACGTAAATCAATGCTTTTCTTTCAGGAGATAAAAACACCAAACGCATGGTGGTTCTGTTCCGGACTAAAGTGTCTCCAATGCTTGAAGTAACACCTTGGTAGGTTGACACTGTATATGTTTAATCTTTGATGTAGATACATGTATAATCTTTACAAAAACTGTTCATACTTCATTTTGATTAATACACCAAGGCATATTCTATCTGTTGATAAACTCTGTTCTTTATGCTCCACATTTTTTACTATGAAATGTAACTTGTGTA
>NW_027188116.1:0-44038 GCF_041381155.1 Argopecten irradians
CTTGATTTTGGCCTTTTATTTCGGATTATTAATAATATACTAGCTTTATACCGTTTTTCCTCATTATGAGGAGTAATTTCATTTTAGAGGTCATTGTTTTATAATTAAATTTTCTTTGTTTTCATACCAAATCTGGCTTTCTGATTGGCCAATAATTTTTTTGCATACCACTATGAACAAAAAATCGAGAATGGCGCGAAACCCCGACGTTATCGTGACGTCACAATAGAGACATTGACGTTGCGTATTGAATCGGAAAAAAAGAATCCCTTGAAAAACCACTATAATGTTACATTTAAACATACTTCATTTTATCAAATAGAGTATCAAATTAGTTATAAGTATTGATGTCACTATTTTTTAATTTTATCGGGTTATGAAAAAAAAATTGTTTGCAAACTTTTGTGAGAATCCGCTACGCGGATTCACACAGTTTATTTTTTTTCCCCGAAAAATTAAAAAATAGTGACATCAAGTATTAATGTCATGCTATCTGAGCAAGATCATGTGATACTGAGTTTAGCAGTTGGACGTTTTATCAACTCGTCACCGTCAATTTTTTATAATTTTTTCGCGACCCAATAAATCGCGAAAGTTTATCTGAACTTATATCTACATCATTTGCGTCAATTTTTTATAATCCACGAATGTTAATCTTCGCGAACTTTTTGAGATGGTAATCGCGAAATTAAGTAACCATGAAAGAAAGTTGGTTTACAGTTTTATGCATTAAACAAACTACTGTAAATGTACTTATTTTAGTGGTATTTTTATTTTAGCGTATTTAGCGTTGCCTTTGGTTGATTCGCTTATTCATGTACAACGCTACATTTTGTGAAATAGTAATTCCGGTATTGAACCATCGAATTTTACTAATTTTAATCCACGCTAATGAATAGTAATTCACAGTTTTCCGCATTTGCACTCAAATTTGATTGCGCTAAAACAAGAACGTTTACAGTTTGTATAACTAAAAATGGCCAGTGATGCTTTATCTGAGAGAGTATATACCTACAGACGTATCAGGAAAGGTCTGCTGGAGCCGACGTTTGTGTTCTGGTGATATCATATAGGAACTAACCACAACTACAATATACAAATAATACAGTTGTTTTAAAGGTGCATTACTTTGCTTGAACCTGTTAAAGAGTACAAAGTATCATTTTACATAAATTAATTGTGACTTTGAACCGACATTTACTTAGGTATAAGTTCATCAATTTAATTAATTCTAACTCTATTAGCCATCATTTCTAAAGAAGTCGGTTGCCATTTTTCGTTTAGGACACCTAGTTACCACTATTGGAGTATGTGGATATAGAATAAAAGCAGCCCTGTAAAATCGGTATTTATTTCAACAAGGAACCAGCACATGTACATAGTAAAGCTACATCCAAAATGCGAAGCCTTTTTTATCTCAATATTAAAGATATAACTTCCATTGCCGAGCTTAAAACAGTTAGCTAACTATTGATGTTTGGTAACATATTGTAAATTCTCAGTGGCTCATCAGTGGCAACGTTCAAGTATCGGATCCGGAAACGCTAAGTAAGATAGAGGTATTAAAAAGGGGGGGGGGGGACAAAACGGCTTCAGACATCGATATGAACACGTCGTCAGTTTATGTGCACAATTGCGTCAAAATATCATCAGTTCAGGTATATTGGTCATAGAATAAATAAGATGATAAGATGGATTTGCCATAGATTTGTCACAAAGTTTTTTCTATAATATGCGATATTACCTTTCTAGAAGGAATGAACTTAATTTTTTACTAGTGCATAATTTCGCGAATTGTGTTTTGGAGTGTTGTTATTTTCGCGATGGATACACCTTTAGACTTATAACACAAAGTTTATACATATACATAATATTATGTGCGGTTGAAAATTTCTCGATCAAGCAACCTTCGCGTAATTAGCATAAATTTCCACCTCGTGTAAATTTCTTCGTTTACAGCATTCGAAATATATTTACATTTACAAACTCACGTAAAATTATGACCATAACATTCACGTATCGCTTATATATTCGTGGCTCTGGAGAATACATTAAGATGACTCTAAATTACCTCCACGTAGTGATGATATGTCGTATTTGTGAAGATCCGGCGATTCCAACATCTTCACCAATTCAAATGGATACCCACTATACCACGTCATTCTATAACAAAACGAAAATCGATTACTATAAAGGTATATTCATAGTTCATTCATAGTTTACATAATTTCAAAATACAACTCGTTAAGGAGAGAATTTGGGAGTCTTCGTTTGAGAACTGTGTGTTTGTATTTTGGATATAGTGATAACAGACACGGCCCAAAAATCAGGACCACGTGACGAGTAAAAACGGTTACAATTATATAGACATTTATAAATAACTCGGAAACAGCACATTCCTCTGTCCGTTTGCAATCACTTAGCATTGTGATTCCGTTTTGGGTCCAATTTTGATTAAAATTGATAAATTATTGACCTGTGCTTAATATTCTCATTGTCAGTTCTCACTTGTATTGAAACTTCATTCTTAGAATAGAGGAATTTCAAAGCTAAAGTGGCAGTCTATATGGCGTATCATACATGACATACTTTCAAACAATAAAGCATACATTAATGTAATATGGCATATTTTCATACAATGTGGCATACTTTCATACAATGTAACATACTGCCATACAATGTAGCATACTTTCATAAAATATGCCATAGTTTAATACAATATAGTATATTTGCATACCATGTACTATACTTTCAGTAATAAGGTATAATTCGAGTAACTATTTTGGATTTTGCTATATAACTTTTGATCTCTTGTTTAGGCTGATAGCTCATACCTAAGTTGGGTATGAACATATGGATTTTTTTTCAGACACAATAATTATAAACAAATATATGACAGCTTTGAGTGAAATATGAACTAACGCTATAACGAAATACAAAATTAATATAAAAGGATTTCAGGTTTTTATTTTTTTTTCTCAGAAATAGATATTTAATTCTAATAAGCATAACAACGAAATACACATACGTCCTCTCACAGAAGGAGATTTATTCATCGTTCGCACTTTCAATCATACACATACCTCACTTACTGCTAATATATGCCATATCGTTCATAAATGGTATCGTGTAACCTAAAATGTATGGGAGATAATTAGACCATTTCTAACCGGAATTTTATCGTTTCATATGGGCTTCTACATCCATACCTGGCCGACAGTACACATGGATATTAACACTATATCAACAAATGTACGTCAGCTTTGAATGAAAAATGAGGAAACGCAATAACGATATACAAAATTTATATAAAATATTTTTAGGTTATAGCATTAAAGAAATGATAAGATATTGATTATCGTACTTGTGTTCTTGGATACTTTCCAAAAGGCAACTGACATCGTCCTTGTAAAATTCTACTTTTGATGATAATATGACCAACAGGATTTCTTTCCACCAATAAACGGCCTGTGTGATGCTGAGGAAAAACTGAATGTCGTCTGTAGTCGGATTTCTCACACCTACTACATCCATCTAATCAAAAAAAAAATCTATTTGTTAATGTATTTATCATTTTATTAATAAGAAAACTTAATTATTAAGAAAACACAACGACTCAATCGTTACAACATAGTATGTTTTCATTATTTTTTCAAGGTTTCTGAAAGATGTTTACGATGTTTATATTTGATAATGACTTTACCGGAGTTTAACGAAGAGTCGCAGCTATTTATAATAATCCTAGTGATGAATTCACATATTTATCTATTTATATTTACATTTCCGTTCAATTTCTTCTATCGAATCATTAGGATGAATAGGTAACTGCGGGCACATATCGTAAATAAATTATAATAGTATTTCACAGACAAATTTAATATAGTGGGCCCTCGATAATCCGTTACCGGATAGGATTTTTTTGGACTGACGGATTCAGTTTACGTAGTCAATATTAAAATATATTTTCTTATATTTCCGGATTATTGTGGGTCCACTTAGATTTAGAACATGAGAATATGTGAATGTAACTTACAGTTTTGTAAGGATTTCTCCTCGTGTTGGTAAATTTAGAACAGTTCACAGCATAGCAATGAGATTGACAGACGAGCTTGGCTTCTCCAGTGGATCCCTACAATAACAGAGAAGATTTATACACCATATCTTAGTAAAGAAACTAACAAAATGTGTATAGTACAGGGTTTGGATTTGCTTTTGGTTGTAAAATTTATGTCTAACACTATATTTAAAGATGCTCCACCGCTGACAAATGGTATTTTTTCACTATCAAAAACAGGAGCAGACGATTTAGTATTTTTCTTCAGTTACAAAAGTTACTTACTTTACACCATTACCACCATTAAAAAGTTTGAGCTTCTAATTTTACTTCAAGTTAAAAAAATGAAAAATAATTAATTGCATCCCGAAAAAATTCCATGTCACTATATCCTATATGGAAGGAAGTACTGATTGCGCATGCACCAAAGGCGAAATAAATTATTTTATATTATTTTTTTGTGTTAATTAGACTTATATACATACATAATGAAACACCAATTATTGTTCAACTGATGAATATCATTTATGCTTTGTCGGCGGTGGAGCATCTTTAAACATCCGCTAACATCGTTACATATAAACATTCAGTTACAAAGTATATTTCTGTTTGAAATATTACGTCTTTGCAACGTATGATGTTACGCTCACAAACGCACGACGTCACAATCAATACCTACCCACAAGGGAAGATACCTCTAAAATATGTAAATACGGAATAACGTTTACTGTCTGATATTTACTGCAGCCACTACAAACAATTAACGATTATAGTATTACTAACATCAATTAGGGTTCTTCGGAGTTTACGTTGGTGTATGGAACAAGTTGATTGCTAAACGACGGCTTTAAGTTTGGTGTAATCATATTATTATGGCGGCACAGAAGTGACACGAAAATATTTTTGTTTAATGTAGGACAAAAAAAAGATTGTACGTAGGGTGAAAAATATTTTTTCTTAAATTTGTGTTCATTTCATATGAAATATTGTGACACTCGTCTCGAAGTTTTATTTTTGCTCGCCAAGGCTCTCAAATAAAAACTTCTTTGACTCGTTTCATAAAATCTCATATGAAATGAACACTCATGTAAGATCCTACATATATGTTGGCGCTTACATGCGAACGCGAAATAGGCCACATTAAGTCAATATAAAAATATACTCCAATTTACTGCATCGAAAACGCGTCATCGTTGAGGTTCTGGTACACTGGTCAAGATGAGCGATAATGATTAGGAAACTTTTCATAAAAATCAAATAAATATTGAACATTGCTAGGTGGGTCCCACTAAGTCAAACAAGCCGACTTTAGCCAACATTGTAACGTCGTTGCCGAGAACGTCATGTGACTACCATAACTACGTAACGTCTGTCCGAACTCTTCCGAAAACGGGTCATGAACTTTCCGACTTCCGTTCGGCAATAATCTTAACTTCTATGACGACCAGTTTAAAATGAAGGCATGTTTACAAGTATCAACTTTCAAAAAACTGCTGTAAGTTATTAAGAAATCATTATAAATATTTTTTGATATGAATTAATTTCAGCTACATCTACAAATACTTACAATATCGGGGTATAATCTAGCTTGACTTTATGTTGATAGTTACGTATAAAGTGGCCTTAAGTACTCACGGATGTAGCTAAAATAAACGCCGTATCCTCCGTACTAACATGAGATGACATTTTATTCACTTGTTCGTCTGTTACAGTTTCCCCTTGCTTCAAAAACTCCGAATAGGTACTGAAACTAAAACAGAACATTACATATTAAATTCAATTATTTGTACGGAAGAATCATGACTGTATGACATCACAGTCGGTAAATTCTTCTGAATTATCCGATAATTGCCGGAAATAACCGATGATTGCCGCAAATATCCATCTTTAAAGCAGGTAATTTATATTACCACTAACGTTCTGGAGTGTTATTTTTGTTTACATTGTTTTATTTAAAAATTAGTCGTCTGACAAGGACAACGAACGTATTTTTATAACAATACGTTATCAGGTAAATACTCACCTGTCTGGGGCTTTATCTGTGTAGATGATATCTTTTAATGTATCAGACCTACACACAGAGAATCAAAGTCAACAAAACACAGTTTATACGGCTATAACAGTAACAACAATGTCTTTAATATAACTCATATTTCACTCTTAGATCATTTAGAGCATCTGAAAGTTGCTACGCCGCCGACGGATGGTATGATTTTCTATTAAAAACAGAAGCAGATGAATAAGTATGTTCCCTCATAAACCAAAATTATTTTCTTAACTACCATTACCACCATTGAAGGTCTTCTAATTTTACTTTCAAATATATTTATTTAAAATAATTACTGAAATCCGAAAATAATCCCATGACACTATGCCGTATGTAGAATATGATGCTGATAATGTAGAAAAAACATGTGTATTTCTGTGTTAATCAGATATATGCATTGTATATAAACGGAAAACATTTATTATCATTCAAAGTATTATTTATGCTCTGTCGGCAGTGGAGCATCTTAAAAATACAGTATAAAAAGTGATTCTGAAATACAAACTGTACCAGAAACAAATTGCAATAATTTAAAAATAAGGTATTTATAGAGAGTAATGAAAATCCGGTAGTAGGCACATTGGTATACCGACATATGTTCAAATCGCACAAATGTCAAGGAAATAATAAATTAGACAATTATTGATATACCTCCCTGAGTCCGGAGATTTCCACATCTGTTGAATTTCTTCAATTATCTTTTCTGATACTTCCGGGCCAACGAATAAGACTGATGGATCTGTCTAAAATATTAATTGGGCTAAGAAAAGATAGACTGCCATATGATCAGATATTTTTTCGGTAAACATTTCTATTTTTATCGAATAACGATTCAATATATGATTCAAAATTTGTTACAATATTGCGAATCACATTTTCGCGATCACAGCAATGTCCCGTGAAATCGTGAAAATATCTCCGCAAAAATGAACGGCTACCGTCTTCGCCCTAATTAGCGCACAGGCCCTTAAATAATTGTAACAAAGGGGACGCTTATTAATGAACCAAAATGTAAGTTGTGGACGAAAATATTCAGCCATATTTTAAATCTTTCTGTCCTCAGAGAACATTAATTTAGGATTAACTTGAATAGATTTTTTTATGTTATTTAGATATAACACAAAAATTTGAGCGTACTCTAAATAAACCGCGAAGCGATTGAATTAGCGATTCAAATTAATCCTTATTATTCAATTAACTATAGATAATCTCTTAAATATTCAAAATTCATTTTGGGACACTTTTTTATGAAATCATTACGCCGTCATCTCAGCCAATCAGAAGCAACGTTACAAACGGCGACGCCATTTTCTCCTTTATGTACTGATAAAGCAAATTTTTAAGCCAATGAAAATGCTCGTAACAAGTAAAATTGAATTATTATCGGTTACAGTAAACATGCATATGCCTTTTTTCCTGTGTGACGCATTATTATGACGCGATTCATGAGAAAAAACTCGCAAGTTCATGTAATATGGGATACAACCTTGATGTTAGAGGCAACAGGTGTTGAAAATCATTGTTAAATTCACTGAAAGGGGACGTGTATACAACTTCATCTTCTTGTTCAGAAAAGGGGAGGGAAGCATATTTGGGGAGGGACGCTAATCATTACGGCGAATACAGTGTATGGTATTTTAGGCGGGTTCGATACGTTGGCTGAACAAACATGAGAAATGTTAGGTTTAAATGAAAAGTTTTTGCTTATTGTAGTTCAATGGCCAATCATTAGTAACGGTCGTTAAGGATTGAAATATTATCTTGAAAGAAGCTACACCGCTGACGTTTGGTATTTTTTCCCTATCATAAACAGGATCAGACGAATTAATATTTTTCCTCATTTATAAATTTACTTTATTTTACACCATTACCACCACTGAAAAGTTTGAGCTTCCAACTTTACGTCAAGATAAAGAATATTAAAAATACTTAATTGCGTCCCGAAAGAAACCGATGCACTATGTTCTGTATGGAATGAAGAATTGATTGCGCATGTACCAAAATCAAAATAAATTATTTATCATTAATTTTGTATTAATTAAGGATTAAAACATTTTTCTGATGGTTTTATCGAAGGACAAAGGTGAGTAGGGAATCGATATTTGGAATGTCATTATTTCCGAGTTTATGAGATTTTCAAATCAATTGGACGTCGGTCGAGGAACATGTACAAACACAGGTAGGCCCATACGTTCCAGATTACCGCTCTCAGAATGTTAGCATAAAGTTGCATCGTTGTTTTAATCACTTAATAAATCCTACAGACCTCGATTATAAGTATCGTAAAAGCTATAACAGTAGAATTCATTCTCATTAATATTTCGAAGCACCTAAACTTGTGTAGGGCATAGTCTCCGGCGACCACCGTAACAAACAGGACTTGTCAGTTCCGGGACTCCCCTGATCGAGCTGTATTGTCGTGCTACAAGTAAACTTGTCCTGCACAAAGACTGTTATTTTCCCGACACATCCGTTTACATATAACCAAATATGTTACAAATATACCAATAGAATGTATTTGAAAATATCGAACAACACAGTATTGCTGACACAATGTACAATATTGTATATTTATCATACGGACGGAAGTATTGCTCAAAGAGATACGGTTGTAACTTTATACATGCATATAAAAATGTAATTTTTCTACATTTGTATTTACACACGTACATGTGTTCAAAATTATTTTGATACATGTTCTTCGGTCGTACGATCGGTACTAAAAAAAACACAACATCTTTTGATTATATATATTTATCCCCTTGGCTCTACATTGCACGTGATATACACTGTTTATACTCAATTTATCGATAAATAAAGTTGAGTAGGTTTTGGTTGAAATCAGCGGGGTTTATACTATCAACTCACTAGTGACTGTAAATATTTAGACATGTATACACGAATACATATCGTTTTTGCTATGTAACCTTACACACTATAAACATTAAAAAAAACATTCCTTAATTAAACACCAATTATGGTCAAATGATGAGTATCGTTTATACTCTGTCAGCGGTGGAGCATCTTTAAAAACCCGGGAACTATATATATTCTTTTAAATGAATAGAAGTTGTTACGAATGGATATTAAACGGATTGAGCTGGACTTAAAAGGAATACGTGGTATTGCAAATATTTGAACAAGATTTACAGTCTGGTGTGTGAGAATGGATCCTTACCTTAAGTGCTCGTGGTAGGTATCTATCCAGTGGATATCGCATGCATGGCTATACGAAGTATATAAATACATATATAAATACATGTAGAAATCAATTATAATTGCTTTCGAAAGACCAACACTTTTCCGCATGGCCTTTTTGCTTTCACGGGCGTTTTCTGACGTTAATTTACAGTTGATTTATAAAGTTTATTTACAATATGTACTCTAAATTAACTGTGCGATTTACTGTACTGAAATTCGTGATCGAAGTAAATTCGTTAAAATGTATCCAGATCTTTTTTAATTCATTTCTGGAAATTCAATATTGACAAACTTAATTTGATACGAAAGTTGTAAATGCAAGACAAATTCTTTTATAATGTCTATTATTCAGACAGTGTAACTTTCCTAAACCGTATGTCATCAGGACCAACATATTTCGTTAATATAGACAGGTTTCTGGATAATACAGGTTTATGTTACTATAATCAAAAAGGAAATGATTCTATAGTAAACTGAAATGGATAGAAATCCGTATTAGCCAATGGTCGATGTTGACAGTTACATCGTAAATAAATACCAATTATAGTATTGCATTTTTGCTACTTTTGTTTTCGGTCATTAGTGACACTTCGCGTCATTTGGACCCCATCCTTAATACAATTTTGATAACAATAATAATAATTGGGTCGAGATTCTAATAAAATATCATAGAAATATGTTTTCTAAAGCAACACTATTGAAGAATAAAATGATGAATTTTACCTGATACATAACGAGTCCTATGGATACAGTTCCGTAGAACAGCACCACGCTCTCTATATCGGCCATTCCTGTCGTCATAACAACATCCCCCTTCCGGAGCCCCATCGCAATGAGACCTTTCGCTACAGCACGTGACTGAAATGATTATAAATACGTATCGTAAAAGAAAGGGTACATATAATCACGCATTAATAAATAAATATCATGAAATTCTAAAATTGTATCAATGCACCAATACCAAACGATTAAGTAAAAAGCAAGGTATTGTAAACACATTTGTTCATTGTAATTCATTTTCCAATTGTCCCCAGTATAATTACAGCGACAACGTCATTAGCACGATGCCAATCTTACCACGTAAGATAACTCTTCGTCTGAACCTATTGTTTAACACACTCTTGTGAACATAAATTTGCTTTAAATCAAAGTTAAAGCTTAAGAGACAAAATAGTAGTCCTAAAAATTTCCATACCAAAATATAAATACTCTACCGAAAAGATTCTCTATAATAGTTCTAATACTAAATCTACTCTTGCCATGAGTTCCGCGAGAGTTTCCGTACCGATGTTTTACTCTGACAAGGTCGTCCCAGGATTTTCAGTACCAAATATTAACCATAAAATGGAGCTCCAGAGGATTTACAGTACCAAATCTTTACCCTATAAAGGAGCTCCCCTGCATTTTCTGTACCAAATATCTAGCCTAAAAAGGAGCTCCTCAGTATATGCAATACAAATTTTTTACCCTAACAAGGGACTCATCGGGATTTACAAGACAAAATGTTTACCCTAGGAAGGAGTTCCCCGATGCCCTTACATGTAGTACCAAATTCTGACACGGTAGTCCTGATAATTTCAATGTCGAAATCCTACCCTAACTAGGAGGTCGCCGAGCGTAAGTTCCTGATTATAGTCCGGGACTTTAAATGTAACATGATTAGGATCCTGTCCTGCAGCCTTTTCTAGGATCTGTCCTAATGTCCTACCGCTGAGTGGAGTAGGACACACCCCGTGGTAGTAACTCTGTGTCAGGGGAGTGCCAGCCGGTCGACTCTCTCTGTAAATTAATTAAATTTGTTATAGTATTAAATGTTCAAACAAGACTGGTTTTGTAAGGATTTTTAATTCCGCAGCGGCGTTACAATTCGTTTATAATGTTCTTTTTTACATTTCTGAAGACAGAATTCTGATGTCTTCGATTACGACAATATCTTAATGTATTCAAGGATAATCAATTTGAGTCGATCAGTGACCATTCAGCAATTAAGAAAATATTTTGCATGAATTCACAATCCAGAAGTCAAGAAGAAATATACATTATCCATATAGTTTAAGTTTCCACAAAATATACAATGGGACGAAAGTAATGAATAGTTTTATTGTTTTGTAATTTACTCTCACATAAAAATGGTGAAATATGTCACAGTCACTTTTTTTTTCATTTTGTCACGTTAAAATACTTCTTAAATTTAACCGAAAAATCTACTTTTCATATGCGAATAGATAATAGAGAAAAAACGCTGCTATTAAGTTTTTCCTATCTCACAAAAGTATTAATTTGAAAATCATGTTAAGAACAGCCTATGGGTACTACCATGATCCGCTTAATATCGCTTGACTTCATGGGATTAATACTATGTCTGATGCAGTGTAACAACTATGTATCGTTTGGCTGTTCAAGGTTGTAGCAGGTTTCAAAGTTATATGTGTGGTTTTATGACCATGAATCTACGCCTCGCTGCAGATTTGAAATTATGTATGTGTGACTATTGTCACCAAGTAGCGCCTCGCTGCAGACAGTCCGTGATAACTTAGCCTGCTGCTCTAAAGCATGATCATAAAAGGTGCCTAAATTTAGAATTTGAAAATCTCCTCTTCTTAACCTACTTTCGTTTTTTATTTACCGTATCACCGACTTATGTTTGGCCTTGAAGTGACCATTCACCCTAGTTCATCCCTGACCCATGGTCTATTTACCCAAACGCTCTATCATCGTCTATCACAAATATTTTCAATATCCACATAAGGAAATAATCATGAGCCTAAAATATAGGATGTTTTGAATAAAAATCTTTTTTGAAGAAACCCAGTTTTCACTTGCTTATTCTCCTCCCCCTATTTGCATCAGGATGCTCATATCTAAATCTAATGGCTCACTAGCTCATACATGTGCGTTACGGGTACAACACACAAACTAACTAATGCTATTACAAAAACCATTGTTATTTGTGTAGCTAAAACAACTGAATGTTATTTAGTAATCTATGTTCTATAACTTAAGTCAAATTTCTCATATAGCACTAGATAGCAAATAAATCGACCATTTTGAATTAAGATGCATTTTGCACGGAACAATAATGAAATTCATATTTTACCTATTCATTATCAAGAACCTCAATTTCAATATTTCAATATAGTTCATGTTATTGTTTCCAAGAAATATTTACCTGTCGTAAAAACATTTTTACTTTTGAAATTTATTATTAACCAGCCAATTAGTGGCCAGCTCAAAATGTTATCCTAGTTTCAATCCTTATACACAAGGACTATTTCGAAGATTTATCTTTATTAAGTTGGCTGTTCTCAACGACACAGCAATAAACACATTACGTCTCCCTACACATCACGATGCCGCGGTAGCCGAGTGGTTAAGATGTCCAGATATATTACCACAAGTCCCCCACCTTTCAGTAACGAGTTCGAATACCATGTTGGACAGTTGTCAAGTACTGAACGCTGGTCGTTGGTATTCTACGGGTACTCCAGCTTTCCTGCACCACCAAACCTAACACATTCTTAGATGCCCCTGACTATTAATATGACTTTAAACCACCCAAACTAAACCAAGCATATATAACACATACACTGTACATGGAACAGTGTTAAAGACAAAACTATGGCTCTATCGACTGAGCCAAAAAAAGCATGCTCCGTCAGCTGAGTGACAGAGACCTATTTAACACTATGTACAAACCACACAGACCCGCTTCGTTTACACCACTCCCACTGTTTTTCTTGAGATTTTCTAAATCTCAACCCGAGATTCTTTAACCACCTTCCATGGGTTATTTATTTGGGCGCCAATTATGTAGAAGAACATGGAACATACACATTCCTGTCGAGTGCCCCGACCAGGAATTGAACCCGGTTCTCCGACATGGAAATCTACGGCTCTACCAGCTGAGCCAAAGAAGCATGCTCCGTCAAATGAGTGACAGAGACCGTATTTGTACAAACCATACCGACCCCCTCCTTTTACAGTGCTCTGAAATGACCTAAGCTGTAGATACAAACATTCAAAACACACATTTCATGTATCACATGTTTATAAACAATCACACAGATGTAAACACGTCTGTAGACATCACATACCTTGACAAGTCCTTCACCTGTTTCGCTGTACCATTTATGTTCTCCATCGTATAAATGTCGCGCTGATCTGTTTTGTTTGTCGACTGAAGTTTTAGGTGACATGTGTTTACATTATATAGCTGCTCCTGATAACATCCCGTACCGGGTTAAATGTACATATGTGTTTAGGTCATATAATACTACATAACATACATAATACACAATAGAACGGTAGGATGAAAGTCTAGACGAGTTAGTGTAGTAGTATTGTACAAGTATAGGGTTGTCTTCTCTCCCGGTGTAACGAGTTTGCAAAAAGTAATTTTTCATACGAGAAATATGTTTTAAAGAATCAGGAATTTAAGGAGGAACTTTTTAAATGAAATATGACCGTGTGATCAAATAGGACATACACCTGAAGCTGGTTGATATAGAATGCCTAGCTGGTATGGTTACCTATGAAAGGAGCCTACAGTTTTGTGTACGTAAGGTTTTTATCTTTAATAGTTTATTATTGAATAGATAGATTTTAAAAATACATTTTAAGCGATAAACAAAAAACAAGATTTACAAAGGTACAAAATAAAATTGATTGTTAATAATAAAAAAAACTCATTTTACAAAAAACATGCATGTCTTTAATGTCATTTCAGTAAACCAGACACAACGTAGCAACTTTGCTCGAACTTGTAAATATTATAGATGATTTCAGTTGAAACTTAATATGTCTCTTCCATGGCAAGCTCGTGTGACTTGATTGATATAAATGACAAACACGTAAATTAGATTGAAAGTGGCCGTTTTATTAAAACGACGGATACATATCACTATGTAAAAACAATCTGTTTCATTTTACGTGTGAAATTACGTAATACAAAAAACTTAACTCTTCAAAGTTTTGTGCAAAACTATTAAACAAGTCAAAGATGGGAGTACAAAAAAAACGTCAGTAGCAAAAATGTATCATTACTTATGATTAAGTGAACACAATTATGGAAAACAAAACATTATCTTAACAGACCTTACCATATAAAAAGGGCGGTCTGAAGGGGAGGTGGTGGGAAAGAAATTTTACACACAATAGATTATTTACAAACAGGCACTGGTTACAAATGAAAAGACATTAATGTACAGACCTTGTTCCTCCATTGTTGTCCGTGTGAGAATGACCCCTGCGGTCAGCGTACGCTTCTTTATGCCACAATGCTAAAATTAGCCGTAAATTAAATGTCTTTCTTTAACCCAGTAACCCTCTTAACCGCAGTCAGCATCAGCTTCAGTAATGCTATTGAAAAAAAACCGACTCGTAAACAAACAACTTGATTAACTTTGACGTCTTAATGATATACATTTACTAACCGTAAATAACGTCAAAAGCAATGTAACTGTAACACTATGTATAAACAATTTGTTTCATTTTACTTGTGAAATTACGTAATAAAAAACTTAACTCTTCAAAGTTTTGTGCAAAAAACTATCAAACAAGTCAAAGATGGGAGTACAAAAAACGTCACCGAGATTACAAACCCTATGTAGTCTTGTAGTATAAAAAACAGAATACATAGGGTAGAAATCTCTTTCCCCCATCCGCAGCCATGGGAAAGAATTATACCAAATAAAGCAAGTTGTGTGAAAAATATTACACCTGTACGAAAATGTATACCATATGAAAAATCAGAAAAACTTTCTGACTGGGAATTAAACATACAATGACAATGCGATTTCAATTTAATGTCTAATAACTTCCCGACCCAATGACCGGAAGCCAATACATAACAACATACCTCATGATAACAAAATGAAAAAGAATTTGGCACGGAAGACAATTTTCATGTTCAAAAAATTCAAAGTCATATTGTAATACAGTATAGTGAGACCCCTAATAATAAAGTAAACTGAACAAAATTTCTAAAGATCTATCGACCCCAATGGCCCATAGACCTGATAATAACACATATAACACATTAAATGTGCAAAATGAATGATTAAAGTCTTTCAGGAAACAGATATAATACATTTTAGTACAAAGTGAACAAAAAATATGATTCTCTTCGTAATGTAAAGCGCTTAAATGCGGGTCGAGTGAATGTACATCTTCTCATTTTGCTTGTAATTTTCAACGTCTGGTACAACCCGCAGGTGACGACGCAAGAGCTAGCTGCACCAATACGAAAAACTATGAGTAGTGAAAACGTAGATATGGCTGAGACCCTCCCAAGATAGTGAAGCTTTATAAACCATGTCGTTAACAGTATGAATATGAGATAAATAGGGACAAGGTACAACCGGGAAACAGAATACAGGAAGTGACCCGACTGTAGAACCCCTTACCTTTAGATTACTGCTTGAAGAGCTAGCACTGGTCCAGAGATCATTTATTTGACTTGAAAGTGGCAACAAAAACCATTGATAATTGGTCTAATGTTATGATGCCCCTTTTTAAAGGAACGGAATGATAATTCCATCTGCGTCACCAGACCATACTTGATTATTTGGAAAACAGTATATCCTCAAAATGAAGGATAATTGCCCCTTTGATTTGTTCAGTGTCATTTCGCCTACTCGTAAAAAATGCATGAAAAGCCAAAACATACATAGCTTTCAGTAGCTGGAACTTGTAAGCTGAGGGATGTAGTATATCGCAAGTATTTCACATCTATCTATCTATCAATATGGCTCAGTCTAACACAATTACTGCTAATCTAAACACAACACGGCCGAGTCTAAACACTAAACTGCTAAGGTTAACACAATACGGCTGAGTCTAAACACGATACGCTTAAGTCTAACACAACACCGGTATTGAGTCTAACACAATACGCTGAGTTTAACCACAACACGGCTGAGTCTAACACGGATACGGCTGAGTCTAACACAACACGGTTGAGTCTAACACAATACGGCTGAATTTTAACACAACACGGCTGAGTCTAACACAATACGGCTGAATTTAACACAATACGGCTAAGTTTAACACAACACGGCTGAGTCTAACACAATACGGCTAAGTTTAACACAACACGGCTGAGTCTAACACAATACGGCTAAGTCTAACACAATACGGCTGAGTCTAAACACAATATGGCTCAGTCTAACACAATACTGCTAATTAAACACAACACGGCTGAGTCTAACACAATACGGCTGAATTTATAACACAAACACGGCTGAGTCTAACACAATACGAGCTACACAATTTAACACAACACGGCTGAGTCTAACACAACACGGCTGAATTTAACACAACACGGCTGAGTCTAACACAATACGGCTGAATTTAACACAACACGGCTAAGTTTAACACAACACAGCTGAGTCTAACACAATACGGCTAAGTTTAACACAACACGACTGAGTCTAACACAATACGGCTAAGTCTAACACAATACGGCTGAGTCTAACACAATATGGCTCAGTCTAACACAATACTGCTAATTAAACACAACACGGCTGAGTCTAACACAATACGGCTGAATTTAACACAACACGGCTGAGTCTAACACAATACGGCTAAGTCTAACACAATACGGCTGAGTCTGACACAATATGGCTCAGTCTAACACAATACTGCTAATTAAACACAACACGGCTGAGTCTAACACAATACGGCTGAATTTAACACAACACGGCTAAGTTTTAACACAACACGGCTGAGTCTAATACAATACGGCTGAGTTTACACACAACACGGCTGAGTCTAACACAATACGGCTGAATTTAACACAATACGGCTGAATTTAACACAATACGGCTGAGTAATTATATCAATACAACACGGCTGAATCTAACACAACACGGCTGAATTAACACAATACGGCTAAGTCTAACACAATACGGCTGAATTTAACACAATACGACTGAGTAATTATATCAATACAACACGGCTTGAACTTAACACAACACAGCTAAGTCTAACACAATACGGCTGAATTTAACACAACACGGCTACGTTTAACACAATACGGCTGAATTTAACACAACACCGCTAAATTTAACACAATACGGCTGAGTAATTATATCAATACAACACGGCTGAGTTTTAACACAACACGGCTGAGTCTAACACAATACGACTGAATTTAACACAACACGGCTGAGTTTAACACAATACGACTGAGTCTTACACAATAAGTAGACACATTGAGACATTGATTCTTTTGATTATACCCTATATATATCTACTTGTAGCCGTTACAGCTAAAGAAATTGCTTGAAATATATATTCTCACTGATGCAGCTTCTAAATTTAGCTCGTCGCAATGTATTTTTCAACATCAGGACGTTATACACTATGTTAAATAAACCACACTCTCAATTTTCATTTGCGGCAAAGTCTGCCATGTTGCATTCGTTTGAGCGCTGCCGTCTTACCGATGAAGAGTATTTTTGGAGAGCAAATATTGTTTTTGCTTACTTAAAACATTGGTTATTTTTTATTGTATACTTGTGGAGGTCAACCTATTGTCCGGTGTTTTTAGTATAAGCCAGTGGCTTGTGTATCCTAACTCCACTAAAACTCCAGAATCATAAATCTGGGGTAATCATCATGGCTCTAGTATTTCATACATCTGCACCCCCCGATATGATTCACTGAAAAAAAAACCTTATTTTTTATAAAAAAAATAAACCCAACAGACCACAGATTAAATAAATCATCAAAATAAAAATATAGTTTTATACATTTTATAAAAAAGTAACTAAATAGGAACCACCAAACTCTAATATATCATTGCGAGAAAGTGAAAGATGACTGAGTCAGTGAACTGTTAGCTTGGTATGGAATCTGGAAATATCTATGATCGTTGTTATGTAAATAATGGATAACCTTTATACTTAATAGACATTTCCTAAAGTAATTAATAAATGTAAATAATAGTTTATAGTTTTTTGCGATTTTCAGTAATAATTGAAACATAAGAAGTCTAAATGTTTCGGCTAATTTGAATAAGCTAACAATTCGTTACTGACTTCAGTAAATAGAAATCAGCTGTAGCACAGCTTGGAGAAATCACGTGACCAAACCTCAATTCCTGATTTTTCACCTTCAGGTACAGCAGTATGACCAAGATAGTTATATGTGATCGATCATGATCTGTGGTTTCAATAATTAATGTGTTAATATATTATTAATTGTAAATATTTGGAAAATGGATGAATATAAACTAAAGATGACTCTGTATATAAGAATGTGAGGAAGAACACTTTTTTTGAAAGCCTTTTAAATGACGACATACGCAGGAATGGTAATTGGTGGATGAAATTGTGAGAGTTTGTTTATGTAAACATCCAACATGATTCCGACGAGGATCTTGCTACCAACCCTGCAATGGAGACTCTTGTTGGATTAATTGTTTTGTTGACTTTTCAATCTGGGATATATGGAAAAATGAACGGTAAGATCATTGATACGGTATAATATTTTTAAACGACCTTTGCGGTAAAAATTACCAGTGATAGAGTCCTAAAATTAGTTTCCCTTCAACTATTGTCCCTTTTTTTGGTTAAGCATGTATTATATTGACCTCGTTGATTCAAATGTCGACCGACATTTACGCCTGCCCTTTTTGTACGAAATTCCCGTAACACTATCAAGGTACATCCCATAAGGATATAAGTATTTATGAGAGAAAAATTATATTAGATAAAACAGATGTCTTTATAGAATAATGAATATTCAGTGTAAAAGGAGAATCGAATTCAAGATCATTTAAAAAATGTACCAATGAAATCATATTCAAGCTGAGTTTTGTATAATTCTTAGAATTAACATAAATGTAAGATACCTTTTATCATACATCTCCAAAACGTGTACGCAGGCAGATTCAAATTCCAAAACGTCATAAAATAATAGCTCTTTGCGCTATTGAAATCATGACAGAATGGCAGGGAAGGTCATATCAAGGATGTAGTTGTCATTGTACATTATTAATATACTGTAAACCATTGTATTTTCATTTCGACTAAATTTCGAAATTAAATACCTTTCGCGAACATTTCATTCCGCGATCTAGACTTTCGATGATTAACTTTACGTGAATTGTAGAGAGTTCCTCAGCGATTTATTTCGCAATTTTTTATTGCTTGCGAAATCCGCGAAATTTATCGCACGCGAAACTCTTTTAATTGTAAAGTTGAAAATGAGAAGTGTATGGATGGATGACTTCACTGGATAAAGAGAAGACTACAATGACACTTTTCTTAAACGTTTATCATGTTGACAGGGAATTGACATTGTAGGTTTGAATGACACAAACGTAATTACGAGTACGAGATAATTATAATTTTATATTAATGTTAATTGTTTCTTGGTTTTGAGGACTTAAATATCATCTATCACGTGCGAATTGTATAATCACTGCGCAATATCAATCTAAACTTATTAAAATCAGTAGTCAATATACATGTTTGTGTTAATATTAAAGATATTTGTATATATATCTTTCTTCTAAGACACGAGACAATAGCTGGTATCATTTTATGATAACATCAGCTGAAGTCCGTTATACTGTATAAAGTTATTTTCGATTTAACATTTCTCGGATTTCATGGGCGATAAGATATCCCGAAAATAAATCGAGACAAAACTCTTTAAAATACAAAGTAAAACCAAAAATCAGAAGCCTAGATTGCGAAAAGGAATCTCCGCGAAAAGGTATACAAACGTGAAACTTACCCACCGCTAAAATAAAAATTGCTTCATAGTATACTGGTAAATGTAAAAGTCGATTTTACACGGATCCGATATCCGTCCATTACCAGACACCATCTGTCTATAGCTCCGGAGCAATAGCGATTGATTATGTAGGTTAATTCCATACAGATTCTTATTTCAACTTTTACTAATTATTTCCCAGCAGTTTTGGCCACGTCCGGAAAAAAAAGGATCATTATTCAGAAAATAGAAAGTGGTTGGCAGCATTGCAAATACCTTTTTAACGATACAGGCGTTTCCCTGGAACAACGGTTAGCTATGCATAATGTGAATAGAATGGTGTACGAACCACCAATGCGTCAACTTTCCTTTCCAGATTGTAGCCTTAAACACAACCATTTGTTGGGAATTCATCACTATAAAGAAGAAATAAAATGTGGTTTGTTCACTTTTTTCATAAACGACATTAATTGTCATATTGTGATTATAACTTAGCCTCTTTTGTTTCATTTAGATTTGTAAACCAGTGTTTGAAGGCTGACGGCAATATGTCTTACTGATGTACTGTACTCACTGTAACAATGGCATAACGTCCATGCGGACGTGTCCATGGGGGAGCATTTAAAATTCCCCGAGAATATTGCAAAATTATTTTCACCGTGATACCGATATATACTGTAAATGTGAAATTTTACGCGAGCTGGAATTTACACTAATAACGTGAAGGAGGTTTTTTCGCGAAAATTTCCCCGCTGGTATCTGATACATGTATTAAACTATGTAGCAAAACTGTAACAGATGTATATATTGCAATATTAATAAAATAGTGAAGTATTTACCCGTCCTAATCGAGAATTTAAAAGCTCACGAAAATATTCACATTAACATATGATGGAAATCCCACAAACAAAGTGAATGACGTAATAACCAATAGCTCCCAAAATGACTGACAACTCTATATATGTAATTTAGGAATACCCAATGTAAGATCGATATATTTCATAGATATCTGTCACCTATAATATGTTGTAGTGGCGATGACTGAGGACGAAAAATTAGAGGCAATAGAAGAACAGTTATTTGAGCACGTGTTACAGGAATACCCAGAATTCGCTACAGTGACCGGAAGTGATGCACACGATCATAAGCTGACGTCATATACACAGGAAGCATTCCAAAGGAGAAAGGTATCATTATTGACTGTTTTATACATTGATGGTTTTATAGTCATTTTACATTGTGCGACGACTCAAAGCACTGCCTTACGGAGGAACGACCGTGTTAAAATTACATTAGAAAATAACAAATATTTGTTTAATTTCACGAATTAACTACAGTTTTGTTTTGAATTATTAGATAGCTAACGAGAAAATGGTGGCTGATCTGGAATCACTGACTCAAAATAAGTTGTCAAACCAACACAAGATACGCTATACAATTCTTATGGATCACATTCAGACCTTTCTAAGAGGCTACAGGTGGCGAGAGTAAGTAACATTGTTCTGTCTATAGATATACGCTAAAGCAAACCCTATAAAAGTGGCAGTTTATGTCTCTGCTTTACTCTCAGCCTAAATGGAAAGGGACGACTGGTTTGCCCGTTTTCAGTATAATTTGACAGGACGAGATGTGCTTGTTCTGTGTTTGTAGCTGCATGCTTCATTAATATGCAACTAAAAAATAACAAATGTTCAATCATCAAAAAGAGGCATAACACGAACTCCAGTCTCGCAAAGTTCGCACATACTTCAATATAATCAACCAAATTTATTGATACAAAAAATTATGTAATGTAGCAAATTACCTTGACTTTTGACTTTTGCAATATCTTTTTGAGGTTCTCAAAACTGGCATTGTAAACAAAACAAGATGCGTAAATTGTATCAAAACCAAACTAGTTTTTCTTTTAGAATACTTGGAATTTATATTCAGTTTGATCCATTATATAAATATCTGATATTCTAATTTAAGGTTGTTGTTACGAATTTACGAATACCATGGACTGTGAAAATTAATGTATGAACTAATTATTATAAAAACGTGTTAGGAAATCAATGAACGATTTCTCCTTACAGTAAACCGAAAAATAACAAAACGATTCAAATTACATTTGGCTGATAATTTCGTCGGGAAAATGTTTTCTCAAAGACAGATAAAACGCGTATATTTAATTTTTCTAGTTTTTTTTTTTTGTTTTGTTTCTTACATTTGCAAAAATATGACTCTTGTCAATATCGTACAGCCAGTTATTTTCGCGGGGATGCTATTTTCGCAAATTCGCAGGCCACTGCTATGATCACGAAAATTTGATCCACTGAAAAATTGAGACACGGTTGAATTCATATGTTTCATGAATGTCAGACCGCGAAAATTTAAAACCGCTAAAATTTATTTCCGTTGTTTACAGTTCAAATCGCGGATATTGTAACTGTCGAAAATGGTCGGCTATACGGTACATAGATATGCTATTTTAGAAATTTGAAATAATCTTGTTTCGAGGTTTGAGATGAAATCATTTTTGGCAAACAAAATAGGTATGCCTCTGGCGTCATAATCAGCCGTCATTTCTTGTAATAAAAATGACAATTAACCAAGTAGACATTCACATAGCTTCCTCGTGGAAGCCAGTAATAATCTGTAACTTTTTGGAGTTGATAAATACCAGTTACACATCTGAATGTTAACTGGAGAGTCTAGGCCAAACATATGTTGTTTACATCTGCCAGGTGGAAACATTCAAGGCTAAAGTTAGACAAAACAAAATAACGAATAGAGGGTCTTAACAAAAATGTACATAATTACGGTGATAGAGTAAATAAACAATGTAGTTTTGTAGTCAAAGATATACGTGGTTAGCTGATGGAGCCATACTGACAATAATGTTAAAATAAAATTCGCTGTTTAAATATGGTTCCCCAGCTACAGCAAAGACAACAAAAATGTCTACACAACGAGTATTTCATGTTATACGGTAACAGTCTATGTTGCTATGAAGGGACGATATACATAATTATTCAATCTAATTAAAATTAGACTTGTAATTCTGCTCCCACTACGATACTCTACGTTACGCTTCAATACAAGTCTAATTTTAATTAGATTGCATAATTATTATGATGCAATATCAGTATGATTTCAGAATTTTCGATAATATATTGAGATTGATATTAAAATTTGTAAACTCGCTATATCATTATGATAGTTATAAAAAAGCTAAATATGTATTTTTTTTATATCGTTTCATATTTTCACGGTTTCATTTCAGGTTCGGAACTCTTAACCCGATCAACATCATGGAGTCCCTATATTCAAAAAGTAGCAGCTGGTTTTTGCCAAAAGATGAATTACGGGAACATTTTCGACGATATCGGGGGCGATTCGAAAGTTACCCTCAACAGGTAAAAATACAAAAATGATGTGTTGATTGAGACATACAACTTGTACAAGGTAATATTTGTTTATGTCATTTCAGTGTTAACATCATATGAGTACGAAAAGATTTTTTTTTAAAGTAGTGTTAAATGGAATTTCATAATTTCTGCTGTCACAATCTTTCGGTGATTAGGTGAATGGAGCAATGCATACGATTACAAGCGTCTTCGTGACGTTGCTATTGTTGTAAACAGACGACGGAACGAAACATTTGACTTGTATTGAAGCGTAACGTAGAGTATCGTAGTGGGAGCAAATTACAAGTCTAATTTTAATTAGATTGAATAATTATGTATATCGTCCCCTTCATAGCAACATAGACTGTTACCGTATAAACATGAAATACTCGTTGATGTAGACATTTTTGTTGTCTTTGCTGTAGCTGGGGAACCATATTTAAACAGCGAATTTTATTTTTACATTATTGTCAGTATGGCTCCATCACTAACCACGTATATCTTTGACTACAAAACTACATTGTTTATTTACTCTATCACCGTAATTATGTACATTTTTGTTAAGACCCTCTATTCGTTATTTTGTTTTGTCTAACTTTAGCCTTGAATGTTTCCACCTGGCAGATTGTAAACAACATATGTTTGGCCTAGACTCTCCAGTTAACATTCAGATGTGTAACTGGTATTTATCAACTCCAAAAAGTTACAGATTATTACTGGCTTCCACGAGGAAGCTATGTGAATGTCTACTTGGTTAATTGTCATTTTTATTACAAGAAATGACGGCTGATTATGACGCCAGAGGCATACCTATTTTGTTTGCCAAAAATGATTTCATCTCAAACCTCGAAACAAGATTATTTCAAATTTCTAAAATAGCATATCTATGTACCGTATAGCCGACCATTTTCGACAGTTACAATATCCGCGATTTGAACTGTAAACAACGGAAATAAATTTTAGCGGTTTTAAATTTTCGCGGTCTGACATTCATGAAACATATGAATTCAACCGTGTCTCAATTTTTCAGTGGATCAAATTTTCGTGATCATAGCAGTGGCCTGCGAATTTGCGAAAATAGCATCCCCGCGAAAATAACTGGCTGTACGATATTGACAAGAGTCATATTTTTGCAAATGTAAGAAACAAAACAAAAAAAAAAAACTAGAAAAATTAAAATATACCGCGTTTATCTGTCTTTGAGAAACATTTTCCCGACGAAATTATCAGCCAAATGTAATTTGAATCGTTTTGTTATTTTTCGGTTTACTGTAAGGAGAAATCGTTCATTGATTTCCTAACACGTTTTATAATAATTAGTTCATACATTAATTTTCACAGTCCATGGTATTCGTAAATTCGTAACAACAACCTTAAATTAGAATATCAGATATTTATATAATGGATCAAACTGAATATAAATTCCAAGTATTCTAAAAGAAAAACTAGTTTGGTTTTGATACAATTTACGCATCTTGTTTTGTTTACAATGCCAGTTTTGAGAACCTCAAAAAGATATTGCAAAAGTCAAAAGTCAAGGTAATTTGCTTCATTACATAATTTTTTGTATCAATAAATTTGGTTGATTATATTGAAGTATGTGCGAACTTTGCGAGACTGGAGTTCGTGTTATGCCTCTTTTTGATGATTGAACATTTGTTATTTTTTAGTTGCATATTAATGAAGCATGCAGCTACAAACACAGAACAAGCACATCTCGTCCTGTCAAATTATACTGAAAACTGGGCATAATACAGTCGAGTGTTTAGCACAAGAGACACTATACAAGGCCAATTTCTATATGGGTTTGATTTAGCGGGTATATTCTATAGACAGACTCAATTGTTACTTACTCTAGCTCCACTGTAGCCTCTTAGAAAGGTCTGGATCGTGATCCTTAAGATTTGCGATTAGCGTATCCCTTGTGTTGGTTGTACAACTCTATTTTGTGTCAGTGAGTCACAGCTTAACATGAACACCAAATTTTCTACGGTAGATACTAATAAGTTAAAATCACAAACTGTAGTTAATTCGGTGAAAAATAAACACAAAATATTAGATATTTGTCTAATGTAATTTTTAACAACGGTTCGTTCCTCGTATGGCAGTGGATTTGAGTTAGTCGCACAATGTACATATGGACATATGTAAATACCATCTATAGAGATGATCCTATAATCAGTCAAAATATTTTAATACATTTAATTACTATTGGATTGACTTCCTGTGTATACGTCGGTAAGGATTAATGTTTAGATTAGTGGTGCATCACTTCACGGTCACTGTTGCGGAATTCTGGGTATTCTCTTGTAACACGGTGCCTCAAATAAACTGATTCCTTCTATTGCCTCTCTAAAGTTTTCGTCCTCAGAGGTCATTGCGCACTACAAAAATATATAATGTGAGCGTGACATATCGCAATGAAAAAGATATCTGATCTTAAGATTGCGGTATTCTCCTATAAAGTTATCATGACTATAGAAGTTGGTCAGTCATTTTGGGAGCAATTGGATTATTACTGTCATTTCACTTTTGAGTTGGAGAGATACTTCCCTCACTATGTTAAAAGTGCATATTTTGAGTGATGACTGTTGTTAAGAATTCTTCGCAGGTGGGACGGACGTAAAATGACATATGACACTTTATTGGTTAATATGATGCAATATATTACTCCTCATGTTACAAGCTTAGTGCTCAACATGAGTTTATTAACACTTGAGCAGATAAATCAATGGGGTACTTTTCGCGAAAAATTACTCTATTCCACGTTATTGGTTGTAAATTACTGCTCGCGTGAAAAAAAACTTTCACATATTCACAGTATATATCGAGTTTCACGGTGTAAGATATATTCTGCAATATTATCGGGGAGATTCTAAATGCTTCGCCTCATGGGACACGTCCGCAATGGACCGTTATAACGCTTATTAGTTAACGGTGAGTACAGTGAAGGAATGAAATCCAACATACCCGACTGATTACAAAAGGCATCCATATCATATAATAAACCTTACCATAAGACAAAATTACCTGTCAGTCGTCAATCACATAGGTTTGCGAATCTAAATGAAATACAAAAGAGGCATTAAAAGTTATTCAATCCACAATTATGGACAAATGAATTGAACGTCTTATAAGAAAAGGTGGAACAAAACCACATTTTCTTTGCATCTTTATTAGTGAAGAATGAATTTTTCCAACAAAAATAGAGTGTAGTATGTTATTTTAAAGAGGGCTAAACACATAAAATATGGGGAAGAAGGAAAGAATTGAACGCATAGGTGGGTTCGATACACCACATTCTATATGTCACATATATGCATAGCTAACCGTCTGTTACCAGGGGGAAAGCGCACTGTTATCGTTTATAAAGAGGGGATTTGAGCAATGCTTGCCAACGCACTATGCAGTAACTTTCTGATTAATGATCTTTTTTTTCCCGGTAACGTGGCCTCAGACAATGTCCTATGGGGAGAAAATAAGTAGTTAATAGAAGGTTGAATAGTAAGAATCTGTGATGGGAATTAAATCCTTACTTATCAAATAATCAGCGCTATTCGCTCCGGTTGTATAAATAGATCAGATGAGCTGCGTGTGTAATGTACGGATGTATCGAGAATCCGTTGTAGAACCGACTTATAACTTGTTACCAGAGTTACATATGAAACTAATTTTGATTTTAGCGAGTTGGGTATGTTGTCACGTTTTTATACCAAGAGATTCGCGGTAGATTCCTTAGTCGCAATCTTGGCTTGTGATGTTCTGGTTTTACTTTGGTCATTTTAAAGAGTTTTGTCGTCTCATTTTATTTTCGGTGATATATCATTATCGTCCCAGTGATTTCGAGAAGAGAAATTTGTTAAATAGCGAAAAGAAATAAATCTTGATATACAGTATAACTGAACTTCACAGCTGAATGTAGATCATCATAATGGATACAGAACTCCTTTTGTCTCGCTGTCTTATAGAAAGACAGATAAATATTCAATGTACAAAATTATTCTTAAATATTTAAATTATAATCATTTTTCCTATATTGACTCTTCTGATTTTTAATTAAGTTTAGAGTGTTAGTCGCGCAATGATTCTACATCATATTCGCACGTGATAGATGTTATTTAACTCCTCATAATTCCAAGATCAAACATATTAACATTTAGATGCTCACAACGCTCGACAGTGAATAAATGTTTCAATTAATCATGATTCGAAACAATACTTGATGTTTAATCGTGTCATATTATGCCTATGTAAACACAATAATTATTATTTTGAAATAATTTAGTTCGCCTTTGGTGAGTGTCGCAATATTACGTCATTCCATGGATAGATTCATAGTGCCAACGGAATTTTTAGGGTATGCAAATTAATTATTTTTCTTAGTTTTAAATGGAAGTAAATTGAAGCTCAAACTTTTTTATCCGTAGGTAATTGATTGTAATGTAAGTAACTTTTTTACCAGTTGGGTAAATTATCATCTTATAATCGTTCGGATCTTGTTTCTTGATAGTGAAAAATACCTAGCGTGCTCTGCCGGTCGGGTAGCCCATCTTTTATGAAAATATAATAAATTATCCTCGATATCGTATTTAGTTTGTGTTATTCAAACCTACAATTGTAAATTACCCTGTCTACATCGATAAACGGGTAAGATAAGTGTCATTTTAGTCTTGCTCTATTACCAGTGAAGTCATCCATCCATACATTCTTTCATGTTCACTTTAAATTAAAGCTGTTCTTCGAGTAGCGTTATAAATTTCGCGTTCTTAGTACTGAGTTAAATCTTCATGCGACAATTTCCGCGCCCAGCGGAAACTACTACTACACTATATCACAGGTAATGTCGAAGAGCATCGAAAATGTAGATCTAGCACGACGGATAATTTTCGCGAATAAAAGGCATTTTAATTTCGAATATTTAGTCAGTAAATGAGTAAAATACGTTGGTTTCTAAAGTATATTAATTGAATTGTACCAAATGACAGATACTTACATCCTTGATATGGACCTTCCCTTGCCCCATTATGTCTTGATTTCATTACGCGACGAAAAGGAGCTGATAATTTGTATTACGTATTAGAGGAAAATAGAGAGAATCGTGCTTCGCAGTACTCGTTGTGGTGATGTAATGATAAAAAGGTCATCTCTACATAGTTCTGTTAATAACTAGTAAGAAAGGATGATACAAGACTCAAGCTTAGATATGATTTCAAGTGGTACATTTTTTAAATGAATACTTGAATTCGATTCTCATCTTTAACGACTGTAGTATTCATTTATTTCAGAACTACAAGACTATGCATTGTTAGAATAATGCTAAAGTAATGAATATTTTTCATCTCACTAATACTTATATACATTATGGGGAGGTACCTTGATAGTGTTAACGGGATTTTGTACAAAATGTGGCAGGATCGTGAGAAATGTCGGTCGACATTTGTTTTCAACGAGCGCTACAATATAATATAGGCTTAACCCATATAAGGGACAAGATAGTAGAAGGAACACTCTAATTTTAGGAACTCTATCACGCGTAAATTTTACGCAAACGTCCGTTTAGTAAATATGATACCGTATTTCAATGATCTTACTGTTCCATTTTTCACGTATATCCCAAGATTGAAAAGTAGACCAAAACAATTAATCCATCAAGGAGTCTCCATAGCCAGGTTCGGTAGCAAGGATTTCCTCGTCGGAATCATGTTGGGATGTTGTACATAAAATACAAACTCTCACAATTTCATCACCCAATTACCATTCCTGCGTATGTTCGTCATGTTAAAAGGCTTTCAAAAAGTTTTCTTCCTCACATTCTTATATAACAGAGTCATCCTTTAGCTTTATATTCATCATTTTCCAAATATTTACAATTAATAATATATTAACACATTAATTATTGAAACCACAGATCATGAATCGATCACATATAAATATCTTGGTCATACTGCTGCACCTGAAGGTGAAATATCAGGAATTTGAGGTTTGGTCACGTGATTTTCTCCAAGCTGTGCATACAGCTGAATTTCTATTTACTGTAGTCAGTAACGAATTGTTAGCTTATTCAAAATTAGCCGAAACTCATTTAGTCTTCTTATGTGTTCAATTATTACTGAAAATCGCAAAAAACTATAAACTATTATTTACATTTATTAATCTTCTTTAGGAAATGTCTATTAAGTATAAAGGTTATCCATTATTTACATAACAACGATTCATAGATAATTTCCAGATTCCATACCAAGCTAACAGTTCACTTGACTCAGTCATCTTTCACTTTCTCGCAATGATATATTAGAGTTTTGTGGTTCCTATTTAGGTACTTTTTTATAAAATGTATAAAACTATATTTTTATTTTGATGATTTAGTTAATCTGTGGGTCTGTTGGGTTATTAGAAGAGCTTTTTATAAAAAATAAGGTTTTTTTTCAGTGAATCATATCGGGGGGTGTCAAGAATGTATGAAATACTAGACGCCTTGGATGAAAACCCATTTATGATTCTGGTTTTAGTGAGTAGGATACACAAGCTCTTGCTTATATGAAAACACAGACATAGGTTGACCTCCACAAGGTATACAATATAAAAAATAACAAAGTTTAAAGTAAGCAAAACAAATATTTGTCTCTCCTCTATAAAAAATACTTTCCTCGGGCAGACGCGCACTCACAGAATTAACCAAGGCAGACTTTGCCGAAAATGAAATAGAGAGTGTGGTTTATTTAACCTAGTGTATACGTCCAGCTGTGAAATTTACCATAGCGCGCGCTCCATTTAGAAGCTTCATCAGAGAGAATATAATTTCACGCATTTCTCTAGCTGTAACGGCTACATAGATATATATAGGTTAAATCAAAGACTCAGTCTCACTGTGATACATATTGTGTAAGACTCAGTCGTATTGTGTTAAACTCAGCCGTGTTGTGTAAGACTCAGTCGTATTGTATTAAACTCAGCCGTGTTGTATTGATATAATTACTCAGCCGTATTGTGGTAAATTTAGCGGTGTTGTGTTAAACTTAGCCGTATTGTGTTAAATTTAGCGGTGTTGTGTTAAATTCAGCCGTATTGTGTTAGACTCAGTCGTGTTGTGTTAAACTCAGCCGTGTTGTGTTAGACTCAGCCGTGTTGTGGCAAACTCAGCCGTGTTGTGTTTAATTAGCCGTATTGTGTTAGACCGAGCCTTATTGATAGATAGATAGATGTGAAAGATACTTGCGATATACTACATCCTCAGCTTACCAGTTCAGCTACTGAAAGCTATGTAGTTGTTTTTGGCTTTTTCATGCATTTTTACGAGTAGGCGAAACGACACTGAACAAATCAAAGGGCAATATCCTTCATTTTGAGGATATACTGTTTTCAAAAATCAGTATGGTCTTGGGTGACGCAGATGGAATTATCATTCCGTTCCTTTAAAGGGGTATCATAACATTAGACCATAAACACTGGTTTTTGTTCCCTTCAAGTCAAATAATGATCTCTGCCCAGTGCTAGCTCTTCAGCAGTATCTAAAGGTAAGGGGTTCTTCAGTCGGGTCTTTTATTCTGTTTCCCGGTTGTACCTGTCCCATTTATCTCATATTCATACTTTAACGAATGTTTTAAAGCTTCACTATCTTGGGCGGGTCTCGCCAATCTACGTTTCCACTACTCATAGTTTTCGTGTAGTTGGTGCGGCTAGCTACTCTGCGTCGTCACGCGGTGTACCAGACGATGAAATACAGCAAATGGGAAGATGTCATTCAACGGCATTTAGAAGCGTTACATTCGCATAGATCTAATTTTTGTTCACCTTTTACTTAAATTGTATTATATCGGTTTCCTGAAGCTTTATACCATTTGCATTTTATGTGTATATGTCTTATTATCAGGGGTCTGATGGGCATTGGGTCGATAGATCTTTTAGAAATTTTGTTCAGTTTACTTTATTAGGGGGTCTCACTAGCTGTATTACAATATGACTTTGAATGGTTTTGAACATGAAAATTGTCTTCCGTGCCAAATTCTTTTTTCATTTGTTATCATGAGGTATGTTATGTATTGGCTTCCGGCCATTGGGTCGGGAAGTTATTAGACATTAAATTGAAATCGGCATTGTCATTGTATGTGAATTCCCAGTCAGAAAGTTTTCCTGATTTTTCATATAGTGGAATACAATTTACGTACAGGTGTAATATTTTTTCACACCTTGCTTTATTTGGTATAATTCTTTCCCATGGCTGCGGATAGGGGAAAGAGATTTCTACACCTATGTATTCTGTTTTTTATACTACAAGACTACATAGGGTTTGTAATCTCGGTGGCAATTTTTGTACTCCCATCTTTGACTTGTTTGATAGTTTTGCACAAAACTTTGAAGAGTCAAGTTTTTTATTCACGTTAATTTCACAAGGTAATACAAGGTATGGTACATTAATGTCTTTCATTTGTAACCAGTGCCTGTAAATAATGTTGTAAATAAGCTATTGTGTGTAAAATTTCTTTCCCACCACCTCCCCTTCAGACCGCCTTTTTATATGGTAAGGTCTGTTAAGATAATGTTTTTTCCATAATTGTATTCACTTAATCATAAGTAATGATACAATTCTGCTACTGGCGTTTTTTGTACTCCCATCTTTGACTTGTTTAATAGTTTTGCACAAAAACTTTGAAGAGTTAAGTTTTGTATTACGTAATTTCACACGTAAAATGAAACAGATTGTTTTTTACATAGTGATATGTATCCGTCGTTTTAATAAAACGGCCACTTTCAATCTAATTTACGTGTTAATGTCATTTATATCAATCAAGTCACACGAGCTTGCCATGAAAGAGACATATTAAGTTTCGACTGAAATCATCTATAATATTTACAAGTTCGAGCAAAGTTGCTACGTTGTGTCTGGTTTACTGACAAAAAGACATTGAAAGACATGCATGTTTTTTGTAAAATAGTTTTTTTATTATTAACAATAAATTTTATTTTGTACCTTTGTAAATCTTGTTTTTTTTTTGTTTATCTCTTTAAATGTATTTAAAATCATATCGTACACAAACTGTAGGCTCCTTTCATAGGTAAACCATACAGCTAGGCATCCTATATCAACCAGCTTCAGGTGTGTATGTCTATTTGATCACACGGTCATATTTCATTTAAAAAAGTTCCTCCTTAAATTCCTGATTCTTTAAAACATCATTTCTCGTATGAAAAATTACTTTTTGCAAACTCGTTACACCGGGAGAGAAGACAACCCTATACTGTAAAATTACTACTACACTGACTCGTCTAGACTTTCATCCTACCGTTCTATTGTGTATTATGTATGTTATGTAGTATTATATGACCTAAACACATATGTACATTTAACCTGGTACGGGATGTTATCAGGAGCAGTATATAATGTAAACACATGTCACCTAAAACTTCAGTCGACAAACAGTGAAACAGATCATGCGTGACATTTATACGATGGAGAACATAGATGGTACAGCGAAAACAGGTGAAGGACTTGTCAAGGTATGTGATGTCTACAGACGGTGTTTACATCTGTGTAATTGTTTATAAACATGTGGTACAATGAAATGTGTGTTTTTGAATGTTTGTATCTACAGCTTAGGTCATTTTCAGGGCACTGTAAAAGGAGGGGGTCGGTATGGTTTGTACAAATACGGTCTCTGTCACTCATTTGAAGGAGCATGCTTCTTTGGCTCAGCCGGTAGAGCCGTAGATTTCCATGTCGGAGAACCGGGTTCAATTCCTGGTCGGGGCACTCGACAGGAATGTGTATTTTCCCTGTTCTTCTACATAATTGGCGCCCAAATAAGTAACCCATGGAAAGGTGGTTAAAGAATCTCGGGTTGAGATTTAGAAAATCTCAAGAAAAAAAACAGTGGGAGTGGTGTAAACGAAGCGGGTCTGTGTGGTTTGTACATAGTATTAAATACGGTCTCTGTCACTCAGCTGACGGAGCATGCTTTTTTGGCTCAGTCCGATAGAGCCATAGTTTTTGTCTTTAACACTGTTCCATGTACAGTGTATGTGTTATGTATGCTTGGTTTAGTTTGGGTGGTTTAAAGACACATATTAATAGTCAGTGGCATCTAAGAATGTGTTAGGTTTTGGTGGTGGAGGAAAGCTGGAGTACCCGTAGAATACCCACCGACAAGCGTTCAGTACCTGACAACTGTCCAACATGGTATTCGAAATCGTTACTGAAAGGTGGGGGACTTGTGGTAATATATCTGGACATCTTAACCACTCGGCTACCGCGGCATCGTGATGTGTAGGGAGACGTAATGTGTTTATTGCTGTGTCGTTGAGAACAGCCAACTTAATAAAGATAAATCTTCGAAATAGTCCCTTGTGTATAAGGATTGAAACTAGGATAACATTTTGAGCTGGCCACTAATTGGCTGGTTAATAATAAATTTCAAAAGTAAAAATGTTTTTACGACAGGTAAATATTTCTTGGAAACAATAACATGAACTATATTGAAATAATTGAAATTGAGGTTCTTGATAATGAATAGGTAAATTATATGAATTTCATTATTGTTCAGTGCAAAATGCATCTTAATTTCAAAATGGTCGATTTATTTGCTATCTAGTGCTATATGAGAAATTTGAACTTAAGTTATAGAACATAGATTACTAAATAACATTCAGTTGTTTTAGCTACACAAATAACAATGGTTTTTGTGTAATAGCATTAAGTTTAGTTTGTGTCTTGTACCCGTAACGTACATGAATGAGCTAGTGAGCCATTAGAGTTAGATATAGGAGCATGTGATGCAAATAGAGGGAGGAGTATAAGCAAGTGAAAAACTGGGTTTCTTCAAAAAAAAATTTTATTCAAAAACATCCTATATTTTAGGCTCATGATTATTTCCTTATGTGGATATTGAAAATATTTGTGATAGACGATGATAGAGCGTTTGGGTAAATAGACCATGGGTCAGGGATGAACTAGGGTGAATGGTCACTTCAAGGCCAAACATAAGTCGGTGATACGGTAAATAATAGGAAAACGAAAGTAGGTTAAGAGAGGAGATTTTCAAATTCTAAATTTAGGCACCTTTTATGATCATTGCTTTAGAGCAGCAGGCTAAGTTATCACGGACTGTCTGCAGCGAGGCGCTACTTGGTGACAATAGTCACACATACATAATTTCAAATCTGCAGCGAGGCGTAGATTCATGGTCATAAAACCACACATATAACTTTGAAGGCCTGCTACAACCTGGAACAACCAAACGATACATAGTTGTTACACTGCATCAGTCTTAGTTAAAAACCCATGAAGTCAAGCGATATTAAGCGGATCGTGGTAGTACCCATATGTGCTGTTTCTTAACATTTATTTTCAAATTAATACTTTTGTGAGATAGGAAAAACTTAATAGCAGCGTTTGTATCTATTATCTATTCGTCATATGAAAAGTAGATTTTTTTCGGTTAAATTTTAGAGAATTATTTAACGTGACAAATGGAAAAAAGTGACTGTGACATATTTCTCCATTTTTATGTGAGAGTAAATTACAAAACAATAAAAACTATTCATTACTTTCGTCCCATTGTATATTTTGTGGGAACTTAAACTATATGGATAATGTATATTTCTTCTTGACTTCTGGATTGTGAATTCATGCAAAATATTTTCTTTATTGCTGAATGGTCACTGAACGACTCAAATTGATTCTCCTTGAATACATCATGATATTGTTTTGAAAAACGAAGAGGACATCAGAATTCTGTCTTCAGAAATGTAAAAAAACGAGCATTATCAAACGAATTGTAACGCCGACTGCGAAAATAAAAAACCTTACAAAATCAGTCCTGTTTGAATATATAAACTATAACGAATTTAATTAATTTACAGAGAGAGTCGACCGGCTGACACTCCCCTGACACAGAGTTACTACCACGGTGTGTGTCCTAACTCAACACTGAGCGGTAGGACGTTAGGACAGATCCTAGAAAAGTCTGCAGGACAGGATCCTTATCATGTTACATTTAAAGTCCCGGACTATAATTCAGGAACTTACGCTCGGCGACCTCCTAGTTAGGGTAGGGATTTCGATATAGAAAATTATCAGGACAGGACTCCCGTGTCAGAATTTGGTACTACATGTAAGGGTATCGGGGAAACTCCTTTCTTAGGGTAAAACATTGTTTTGTCCTGTAAATCCCGATGAGTCCTTTGTTCGGGGTAAACATTTTGTCTTGTAAATCCCGATGAGTCCCTTGCTAGGGTAAAAAAAAATTTGTATTGCATAAGATAATGAGGAGCTTACTTTTTTTAGGATAGGGATATTTGTGTACTGAAAATGCAGGGGAGCTCCTTTATAGGGTAAAGATTTGGTACTGTAAATCCTCTGGAGCTCCATTTTATGGTTAATATTTGGTACTGAAAATCCTGGGAAGTCCGACCTTGTCAGAGTAAAACATCGGTACGGAAACTCTCGCGGAACTCATGGCAAGAGTGATTTAGTATTGAAACTAATAGAGACGAGAGTAATTTTATATTTTGGTATTTTTTTAGGACTACTATTTGTCTCTTAAGCTTTAACTTTGATTTAAAGCAAATTTATGTTCACAAGAGTGTGTTAAACAATAGGTTCAGACGAAGAGTTATCTTACGTGGTAAGATTGGCATCGTGCTAATGACGTTGTCGCTGTAATTATACGGGGGACAATTGGAAAATGAATTACAATGAACAAATGTGTTTACAATACCTTGCTTTTTACTTAATCGTTTGGTATTGGTGCATTGATACAATTTTAGAATTTCATGATATTTATTTATTAATGCGTGATTATATTTACCCTTTCTTTTCGTTACGAGTTTTTATCATTTCAGTCACGTGCCTGTAGCGAAACAGGTCTCATTGCGATGGGGCTCCGGAAGGGGGATGTTGTTATGACGACAGGAATGGATACGATATCAGATGAGCGTGTGGGGCTGTTCTACGGAACTGTAGCCATAGGACTCGTTATGTGTATAGGGAAAATTCATCATTTTTATTCTTCAGTAGTGTTGCTTTAGAAAACATATTTCAATGATATTTGATTAGCAATCTCGAAACACATTTATTATTATTGTTATCAAATCTTGGATTTAAGGATGGGGTCCCAAACGACTCCGAGGTCGACGCGAAGTTGTCCACCAATGAACCGAAAACCACAAGTAGCAAATGCGGAATACTATAATTGGTATTTATTTACGAATGTAACTGTTAACATCCGACCCATTGGCTAATACGGATTTCTATCCATTTCAGTTTAATATAGAATCATTTCTTCTTGGATTAATAGTTACATAAACATGTTTTTATCCAGAACACCTGTCCTATATTAACGAAACTCTGGTAGGTCCTGATGATTTACTTTTTAGGAAAGTTACACTGTATGAATAATAGACATTATAAAAATAATTTGTCTTGCATTTACAACTTTTTGTATCAAATTAAGTTTGATCAATATTGAATTTTTCAAGAAATGAAATTTAAAAATATTGGATATTATTTTAAAACGTACTTTACTTCGATCACGAATTTGAGTACACTAAATTCGCATAGTTAATTTAGAGTAACATAATTGTAAATAAACTTTATAATGAATTGTAAAATTAACGCGAGAAAAAAACAACCGTCGGAGGCAAAAAAAAGCCATGGCGGAAAAAGTGTTTGGTCTTTCCAAAAGCAAATTAATAATTGATTTATACATGTAATTTTATATGTTTTGTATATACTTCGTATAGCATGCATGCGATATCCACTGGATAGATACCTACCAACGATCACCTTAATGTAATTAATATAAGGATCCATTCCAGCACACACGAGACTGTAAAATATTGTTCAAAATTTTGCAAATACCACGTAATCCTGCCAAGTACCTGCACAATCGCTTTTATCATAATACCCCCCCCCATCGTAAACACCCTTATAATACCATCTAACAGATATCATATAGTTTCCGCTTATATTACAAGATGTTCCACCGCTGTCAGAGCTATAAACGATACTCCATACATTATGACCATAATGGTGTTTTTCAATTAAGGAAAGGTTTTTTTTTAATGTTTATAGTGTGGTATGTTGTACATCGCACCCACGATTATGTATTCGTTTGTATACATGTCTAAATATTTTTTAAAACATTCCCCCCCCACTCAAGAGGAGTTTTTGGATTAGTTATATGGAACCCCCGCAGATTTCAACAAAAACCCTGCTCAACTGGAATTACACGATAAATTTAAAGTATCACCAGGAGAATATTCACGTGCAAATATGGAAGACCACCGGGGTTAAAATAAAAATACACAAAAAGTTGTATGTGTTTTTTTGAGTACCGAACGTACGACGTAAGAACATGTAATCAAAATAATTATGAATACATGTACTCGTGTTAAATAACAAAAGATGAACAAAATACATTTTTTACTGTACATAGTCTCAAGTTAACACACCGTATATCTGTGATCATTACTATCGTCCGTATAGATAAATATTACAATATTTTAACATTGTGTCAGCAATACTGGGTGGTTCGTATATTTATAAAAATACTTTCAATTGGTATACTGTATATCTGAAACATATTTTTTTTTGCGTTATATGTTCACCAGATGAGCTCGGGAAAAATAACAGTCTTTGTGCAGGAACAATTGTACTTGTAGCAGAACTATACTGCTCGATCAGGGGAGACACGGAACTGACAATGTCCAGTTTTTCGTTTCTGTGGTCGCCGGTTAGACTATCGCCTACACAAGTAATAAGCGTGCTTCGCATTTATTAATGAGGAACTGTATTCTATCTGTTATACGCGTTTAAAGATACTGATAATCGAGGTCTTTAGGATGTTATTAAGGTATTAAAACACGATGCAACTTTATGCTAACCTTCTGAGTGCGGTAATCTGGAAAGTATGGGCCTACCCTGTATTTATACCTTTTCCTCGGGACGACGGTCAATTGACTTTGAAAAAATCTATAATACTAGGATATAATGACATTCCACAATATCGATTCCCTACGAAACCTATGTCCTTCGATAATACCATCAGAAAAATGTTTTAATCTAAATTAATACAAAATTAATAATATATATTTTATTTTTGATTTTGGTACACTGCGCAATCAATTTTATTCCATACAGAAATTAGTGCATCGGTTTCTTGGGACGCAATTAAGTAATTTTTAATACTTTTATCTTGACGTATATGTTGGAAGCTCAAAACTTTTCAGTGGGTGGGAAGGTGTAAAATAAAGTAACATTTAATAATGGGGGTAAAATATTAATTCGTCAGATTCTGTATATGAATTGTGAAGAAATACCAAAAGACCAGCGGTGTTTGTGAGCTTCCTTTCAAGATAATGTTTCAATCCTTAACGATCGGTTACAAATGATTGGTCAATGAAATAAAATAACACAAAACACTATATTCCTTTAAACCGAAAATATATCATAGTTTAGTTCAAACCAACGAAACGAACCCGCCTAAAATACTAATACATCGTGGTTTCGCGTGTATATCAGCGTCCCCTCCCCAGTAAAGCACCCCTCACCTTTTCTGTACAAGAAGATTAAGTTGTTATACTCGTCCCCTTTCAGTGGATATAACAATGTTTTTTCAAAAACATTCTGTTGCCATCTAACATCAAGGTTGTATCCCATAATATCCTGAACATGCGTGTTTTTTCTCCTGAAATGCGGTCATAATAAATGCTTCACACAGGAAACAAAGGCATATGCATGTTTACTGTAACCGATAATAATATCAAATTTTGATTGTTACGCGCATTTTCATTGGTTAAAAATTTGCTTTATAGCACATAAGAAGAAAAATGGCGCTCCCGCCGTTTGTAAAGTTTGCTTCCTAATTGTCAGATCTTGACGGGAGTACTGATATCATAAAAAAAGAGTCCCAAATGGAACTTTGAATATTAAAGATATAATCTATAGTTTAATTGGAATAATTAAGGTAATAATTTAAAACGCTTCAATCAATCGCTTCGCGGTTTATTTAGTGTACGCTTCAATTTTTTGTGTTATATCTAAATTAACATAAAAAAATCTATTCCAGTTATATACTTATTTAATGTTCTTTGAGTGACCAGAAATATTTAAAATCTGGCTGAATATTTTCCGTCCACAATTAGACAATTTGGGTTCATTCATAAGAGCGTCCCCCTTAGTTACAATTATTCTAAGGCCCTGTGCGCTTAATTACGGCGAAGACGGTAGGCCGTTTCATATTTGCGAAGATATTTACAACGATTTCACGGGACATTGCTGTGATTCGCTAAAATGTGGTTCGCGAAAATGTAAACAAATTTTGAAACATAATCTTGGATCGTTATTCAGATAAAATCGCCAGAAATGTTTACCGAAAAAATGTCCTGATCAAATGGCAGTCTATCTTTTCTTAGCCCCAATAGATATTTTAGACAGAATCATCAGTCTTATCTCGTTGTGCTGAACGTATCATAAAAGACAAAATTAAGAAATTCAACAGAATTGGAAGATCTCCGGACTACAGGATTGGTATTTCAATAATTGTCTACTGATTAGTTATTTCCGTTGAGCATTTGTGCACGATTTTTGAGCCAATCTGTCGTATACCTACTTGTGCATACCACCAGATTTTAGAGTACTCTCTCTTAATACCTAATTTTGTAAATTATTGCAATATGTTTTCTGTGTAGCAGTTTGGTAATTCAGAAAACACTTTTTATGCTGTAATTTTTAAGATGCTCCACTGCCGAGACATGGCATAAAAAGAATAGCTTTGAGATGATTATTACATGTTTTTTGTGTATATACAATGGCCTATATCTGATTAACAACAGATATATCACATGTTTTTCTCAAGTTATCAGCATAGATTCCACATAGGCATAGTGTATGGGATTATTTTCGGTTTATATATTATTTTAAAATAATATATATTTTGAAAGTAATAATAGAAGACCTTCACTGGTGTGGTAATGGTAGTTTTTAAGTTAAGTAAACTATTCCGTTTTTGGGGCTTAACATACTTAATTCACTCTGCATTCTGTTAATTTTAATAGAAAATTATACACATCCGTCGGCGGCCGTATCAACCTTTTCATATGCTCTAAATGAACTATATTTAAAATATGAGTTATCTTAAAGACATTGTTGTTACTGTTATAGCCGTATAAACTGTGTTTTGTTGACCTTGATTCTCTGTGTGTAGGTCTGATACATTAAAAGATATCATCTACACAGATAAAGCCCCAGACAGGTGAGTATTTACCTGATAACGTATTGTTATAAAAAAACGTTCGTTGTCCTTGTCAGACGACTAATTTTTAAATAAAACAATGTAAACAAAAATAACACTCCAGAACGTTAGTGGAAATATTATCGGTACTTATTGTTTTTGGGAATTACCTGCTTTAAAAAGTCCTGATGGATATTTGCGGCAATCATCGGTTATTTCCGGCAATCATCGGATAATTCAGAAGAATTTACCGACTGTGATGTCATACAGTCATGATTCTTCCATACAAATAATTGAATTTAATATGTAATGTTCTGTTTTAGTTTCAGTTCCTATTCGGAGTTTTTGAAGCAAGGGGAAACTGTAACAGACGAACAAGTGAATAAAATGTCATCTCATGTTAGTACGGAGGATACGGCGTTTATTTTAGCTACATCCGTGAGTACTTAAGGCCACTTTATACGTAACTATCATAAAGTCAAGCTGATTATACCCCGATATTGTAATATTTGTAGATGTAGCTGAAATTAATTCATATCAAAAAATTCCATTTTAAAATTAATAACTTACAGCAGTTTTTTGAAAGTTGATACTTGAAACATGCCTTTTTTAAACTGATCGCATAGAAGTTAAGATTTATTGCCGAACGGAAGTCGGAAAGTTCATGACCCGTTTTCGGAAGAGTTCGGACAGACGTTACGTAGTTATGGTAGTCACATGACGTTCTCGGCAACGACGTTACAATTATGGCTAAATCGGCTCACTTAGTCACCCACCTAGCAATGTTCAATATTTATTTGATTTTTATGAAAAGTTTTCCTAATCATTATACAATCTTGACCAATGTACCAGAACCTTAACGATGACGCGTTTTTTATGCAGTAAATTGGAGTATATTTTTATATTGACTTAATGTGGCCTATTTCGCGTTCGCATATTAGCGCCAACATATATGTCACATGATCTTACATGAGTGTTCATTTCATATGATTTTTATGAAACGAGTCAAAGAAGTTTTTATTTGAGAAAATTGGCGAGCAAAAATAAAACTTCGAGGACGAGTGTCAAAATATTTACATATGAAATGAACACAAATTTAAGAAAAAATACACCCTACGTACAATCTTTTTTTTGTCCTACATTAAACAAAAAATTTTCGTGTCACTTCTGTGCCGCCGTAATAATATGATTACACAACATTAAAGCCGTCATTTAGCAATCAACTTGTTTTATTTGACAACGTGAAAACTCCGAAGAACCCTAATTGATGTTAGTAATACTATAATCGTTCTCATTGTTTGTAGTGGCTGCAAAATATGGCTCTGACAGTAAACGTTAGCTATCAATTGATTGTTCCATTCACCAACAAAGAACCAAGAACCCTAAATTGATGTTAGTAATAACTATATTCGATAATTGTTTGTAGCGCCTGCAATAAATATCAGACAGTTAAACGTTATTCCGTCATTTGCATATTCTACAGTTATCTTCCCTTGTGGGTATGTATTGATTGAGACGTCATGCGTTTACGAGCGTAACATCATACGTTTCAGAGAAATCGACGTGAATTGTGCTCACAAAGTAATGACGTAACAATCGATACATACCCCGCAAAGGAGTTAACGCTGTAATATGCAAATACGTAATATTTTTAACAGAAATATACTTTGTAACTGAATGTTTATATGTAACGATGCAAGCGGATGTTTAAATATAGTGTTAGACATAAATATTACAACCAAAAGCAAATCCAAACCCTGCACCATACATATTTTGTTAGTTTCTTAGCTTAGATATGTTGTATAACTCTTCTCTGTTATTGTAGGGCTCCACTGGAGAAGCCAAGCTCGTCTGTCAATCTCATTGCTATGCTGTGAACTGTTCTAAGTTTACTAACACGAGGAGAAATCCTTACAAAACTGTAAGTTACATTAACATTAAATCTAAGTGGACCCACGATAATCCGGAAATATAAGAAAATATATTTTAATATTGACTACGTAAACTGAATCCGTCAGTCCAAAAAAATCCGATCCGGTAACGGATTATCGAGGGCCCACTATATTAAATTTGTCTGTGAAATACTATTATAATTTATAATTTATTTACGATATGTGCCCACAGTTACCAATTCATCCTAATGATTCGTTAGAAGAAATTGAACGGAAATGTAAATATAAATAGATAAATATGTGAATTCATCACTAGGATTGCTATAAGTTCAAATCGCTGCGGCTCATCTTTAAACTCCGGTAAAGCCAATATCAAATATAAACATCGTAAACATCTTTCAGATACCTTGAAAAAATAATGAAAACATACTACGTTGTAACGATTGATTCGTTGTGTTTTCTTAATAATTAAGTTTTCTTATTAATAAAAAAGATAAATACATTAACAAATAGATAATTTTTTTGATTAGATGGATGTAGTAGGTGTGAGAAATCCGACTACAGACGACATTCAGTTTTTCCTCAGCATCACACAGGCCGTTTATTGGTGGAAAGAAATCCTGTTGGTCATATTATCATCAAAAGTAGAATTTTACAAGGACGATGTCAGTTGCCTTTTGGAAAGTATCCAAGAACACAAGTACGATAATCAATATCTTATCATTTCTTTAATGCTATAACCTAAAAATATTTTATATAAATTTTGTATATCGTTATTGCGTTTCCTCATTTTTTCATTCAAAGCTGACGTACATTTGTTGATATAGTGTTAATATCCATGTGTACTGTCGGCCAGGTATGGATGTAGAAGCACATATGAAACGATAAAATTCCGGTTTGAAATGGTCTAATTATCTCCCATACATTTTAGGTTACACGATACCATTTATGAACGATATGGCATATATTAGCAGTAAGTGAGGTATATGTATGATTGAAAGTGCGAACGATGAATAAATTTCCTTCTGTGAAAGGACATATGTGTATTGCGTTGTTATACTTATTAGCATTAAATATCTATTTCCGAGGAAAAAATTAAAACCTGAAATTCTTTTATATTAATTCTGTATTTCGTTGTATCGTTACTTCATATTTCACTCAAGGATCTCATATATTTGTTAATAATTTTTGTCTCTGAAAATTGTTCACACCCAACTTAGGTCTGAGCTATCAGCCTAAACAAGAAATAAAAAGTTATATAGCAAAATCCAAAATAGTTACTCGAATTATACCTTATTACTGAAAGCATCGTGCATGGTATGGAAGTATACTATATTGTATTAAACTATGATATATTTTATGAAAGTATGCCACATTGTATTAGAATATGCCATATTATATTTTATGAAAGTATGCCACATTGTATTAGAATATGCCATATTACATTAATGTATGCTTTATTGTTTGAAAGTATGTCATGGAATGATACGCCATATCGACTG